>NW_025961567.1:0-40187 GCF_023159225.1 Perognathus longimembris pacificus | reverse complement strand
GTAATTACCTTAACAAGCTCCAGCTGTTTTTATTCTCAGAATATTCCCTGATATACAGCTGCCTACCCCCTTCGTAAGTGCAGGTCCTAAATGAGCTTTTTCTCTGTTCCCTCACCACAATCCAGATTCTTTTGGGGAGTTACCAGTACAGTAACCATACCAGGAAGTACTTAATTTATTAAGCTACTGCTTTTCTTAATCTCAGTGGAGATATTTACTGATAAACAGCTACCTACGCAGCATGTTCATGTCGTTCCTAAATGAGCTTTTATCTCTCTCCCTCACCACAAATCAGATTCTTCTGAGGAGTTCCCAGTACATTATCCTTTCCCCTGTGTAATTACCTTAACAAGCTCCAGCTGTTTTTATTCTCAGAAGGTTTACTCCCTGATATACAGCTGCCTACCCCCTTCGTAAGTGCAGGTCCTAAATGAGCTTTTTTCTCTGTTCCCTCACCACAATCCAGATTCTTTTGGGAGTTACCAGTACAGTAACCATACCAGGAAGTACTTAATTTATTAAGCTACTGCTTTTCTTAATCTCAGTGGAGATATTTACTGATAAACAGCTACCTACAGCATGTTCATGTCGTTCCTAAATGAGCTTTAATCTCTCTCCCCTCACCACAAATCAGATTCTTCTGAGGAGTTCCCAGTACATTATCCTTTCCCTGTGTAATTACCTTAACAAGCTCCAGCTGTTTTCATTCTCAGAAGGTTACCCTGATATACAGCTGCCTACCCCCTTCGCAAGTGCAGGTCCTAAATGAGCTTTTTTCTCTGTTCCCTCACCAAAATCCAGATTCTTTTGGGGAGTTACCAGTACAGTAATCCATACCAGGAAGTACTTAATTTATTAAGCTACTGCTTTTCTTAATCTCAGTGGAGATATTTACTGATAAACAGCTACCTAGGCAGCATGTTCATGTCGTTTCCTAAATGAGCTTTTATCTCTCTCTCCCTCACCACGAATCAGATTCTTCTGAGGAGTTCCCAGTACATTATCCTTTCCCTGTGTAATTACCTTAACAAGCTCCAGCTGTTTTTATTCTCAGAAGGTTTACTGCCTGATATACAGCTGCCTACCCCCTTCGTAAGAGCAGGTCCTAAATGAGCTTTTTCTCTGTTCCCTCACCACAAATCAGATTCTTCTGAGGAGTTCCCAGTACATTATCCTTTCCCCTGTGTAATTACCTTAACAAGCTCCAGCTGTTTTTATTCTCAGAAGGTTTACTCCCTGATATACAGCTGCTACCCCCTTCGTAAGTGCAGGTCCTAAATGAGCTTTTTTCTCTGTTCCTCACCACAATCCAGATTCTTTTGGGAGTTACCAGTACAGTTACCATACCAGGAAGTACGTAATTTATTAAGCTACTGCTTTTCTTAATCTCAGTGGAGATATTTACTGATAAACAGCTACCTACGCAGCATGTTCATGTCCCTCTAAATGAGCTTTTATCTCTCTCCCCTCACCACAAATCAGATTCTTCTGAGGAGTTCCCAGTACATTATCCTTTCCCCTGTGTAATTTCCTTAACAAGTTCCAGCTGTTTTTATTTCTCAGAATTTACTCCGCGATATACTGCTGCCTACCCCCTTCGTAAGTGCAGGTCCTAAATGAGCTTTTTTCTCTGTTCCCTCACCACAATCCAGATTCTTTTGGGAGTTACCAGTACAGTATCCATACCAGGAAGTACTTAATTTATTAAGCTACTGTTTTTCTTAATCTCAGTGGAGATATTTACTGATAAACAGTTACGTAGCAGCATGTTCATGTCGTTCCTAAATGAGCTTTTATCTCTCTCCTCACCACAAATCAGATTCTTCTGAGGAGTTCCCAGTACATTATCCTTTCCCCTGTGTAATTTACCTTAACAAGCTCCAGCTGTTTTTATTCTCAGAAGGTTTACTGCCTGATATACAGCTGCCTACCCCCTTCGTAAGAGCAGGTCCTAAATGAGCTTTTTCTCTGTTCCCTCACCACAAATCAGATTCTTCTGAGGAGTTCCCAGTACATTATCCTTTCCCTGTGTAATTACCTTAACAAGCTCCAGCTGTTTTTATTCTCAGAAGGTTTACTCCCTGATATACAGCTGCCTACCCCCTCGTAAGTGCAGGTTCCTAAATGAGCTTTTTTCTCTGTTCCCTCACCACAATCCAGATTCTTTTGGGGAGTTACCAGTACAGTATCCATACCAGGAAGTACTTAATTTATTAAGCTACTGCTTTTCTTAATCTCAGTGGAGATATTTACTGATAAACAGCTACGTATGCAGCATGTTCATGTCGTTCCTAAATGAGCTTTTATCTCTCTCCCCTCACCACAAATCAGATTCTTCTGAGGAGTTCCCAGTACATTATCATTTCCCCTGTGTAATTACCTTAACAAGCTCCAGCTGTTTTTATTCTCAGAAGTTTACTCCCTGATATACAGCTGCCTACCCCCTTCGTAAGTGCAGGTCCTAAATGAGCTTTTTTCTCTGTTCCCTCACCACAATCCAGATTCTTTTGGGGAGTTACCAGTACAGTAACCATACCAGGAAGTACTTAATTTATTAAGCTACTGCTTTTCTTAATCTCAGTGGAGATATTACTGATAAACAGCTACCTACGCAGCATGTTCATGTCGTTCCTAAATGAGCTTTTATCTCTCTCCCCTCACCACAAATCAGATTCTTCTGAGGAGTTCCCAGTACATTATCCTTTCCCTGTGTAATTACCTTAAGAAGCTCCAGCTGTTTTTATTCTCAGAAGGTTTATTCCCTGATATACAGCTGCCTACCCCCTTCGTAAGTGCAGGTCCTAAATGAGCTTTTTTCTCTGTTCCCTCACCACAATCCAGATTCTTTTGGGGATTTACCAGTACAGTATCCATACCAGGAAGTACTTAATTTATTAAGCTACTGCTTTTCTTAATCTCAGTGGAGATATTTACTGATAAACAGCTAAGTATGCAGAATGTTCATGTCGTTCCTAAATGAGCTTTTATCTCTCTCCCCTCACCACAATCAGATTCTTCTGAGGAGTTCCCAGAACATTATCCTTTCTCCTGTGTAATTACCTTAACAAGCTCCAGCTGTTTTTATTCTCAGAAAGTTTACTCCTTGATATACAGCTGCCTACCCCCTTCGTAAGTGCAGGTCCTATATGAGCTTTTTTCTCTGTTCCCTCACCACAATCCAGATTCTTTTGGGGAGTTACCAGTACAGTAACCATAACAGGAAGTATTTATTTATTAAGCTACTGCTTTTCTTAATCTCAGTGGAGATATTTACTGATAAACAGCTACCTACGCAGCATGTTCATGTCGTTCCTAAATGAGCTTTTATCTCTCTCCCCTCACCACAAATCAGATGCTTCTGAGGAGTTCCCAGTACATTATCCTTTCCCCTGTGTAATTACCTTAACAAGCTCCAGCTGATTTTATTCTCAGAAGGTTTACTCCCTGATATACAGCTGCCTACCCCTTCGTAAGTGCAGGACTTAAATGAGCTTTTTTCTCTGTTCCCTCACCACAATCTAGATTCTTTTGGGGAGTTACCAGTACAGTAACCATACCAGGAAGTACTTAATTTATTATGCTACTGCTTTTCTTAATCTCAGTGGAGATATTTACTGATAAACAGCTACCTAAGCAGCATGTTCATGTCGTTCCTAAATGAGCTTTTATCTCTCTCCCTCACCACAAATCAGATTCTTCTGAAGAGTTTCCAATACATTATCCTTTCCCCTGTGTAATTACCTTAACAAGCTCCAGGTGTTTTTATTCTCAGAAGATTTACTCCCTGATATACAGCTGCCTACCCCCTTCGTAAGTGCAGGTCCTAAATGAGCTTTTTTCTCTGTTCCCTCACCACAATCCAGATTCTTTTGGGGAGTTACAAGTACAGTAACCATACCAGGAAGTACTTAATTTATTAAGCTACTGCTTTTCTTAATCTCAGTGGAGATATTTACTGATAAACAGCTACATACGCAGCATTTTCATGTCGTTCCTAAATGAGCTTTTTTCTCTGTTCCCACACCACAATCCAGACTCTTTTGGGGAGGTACCAGTACAGTATCCATACCAGGAAGTACTTAATTTATTAAGCTACTTCTTTTCTTAATCTCAGTGGAGATATTTACTGATAAACAGCTACGTATGCAGCATGTTCATGTCGTTCCTAAATGACCTTTTATCTCTCTCCCCTCACCACAAATCAGATTCTTCTGAGGAGTTCCCAGTACATTATCCTTTCCCCTGTGTAATTACCTTAACAAGCTCCAGCTGCTTTTATTGTCAGAATCGATACTCCCTGATATACAGCTGCCTACCCCCTTCGTAAGTGCAGCTCATATATGAGCTTTTTTCTCTGTTCCCTCACCACAATCCAGACTCTTTTGGGGAGTTACCAGTCCAGTATCCATAGCAGGAAGTACTTAATTTATTAAGCTACTGCTTTTCTTAATCTCAGTGGAGATATTTACTGATAAACATCTACGTATGCAGCACGTTCATGTCGTTCCTAAATGAGCTTTTATCGCTCTCCCCTCACCACAAATCAGATTCTTCTGAGGAGTTCCCAGTACATTATCCTTGCCCCTGTGTAATTACCTTAACAAGCTCCAGCTGTTTTTATTTTCAGAAGGTTTACTCCCTGATATACCGCTGCCTACCCCCTTCGTAAGAGCAGGTCCTAAATGAGCTTTTTTCTCTGTTCCCTCACCACAATCCAGATTCTTTTGGAGAGTTACCAGTACAGTAACCATACCAGGATGTACTTAGTTTATTAAGCTACTGCTTTTCTTAATCTCAGTGGAGATATTTACTGATAAACAGCTACCTACGCAGCATGTTCATGTCGTTCCTAAATGAGCTTTTATCTCTCTCCCTTACCACAAATCAGATTCTTCTGAGGAGTTCCCAGTACATTATCCTTTCCCCTGTGTAATTACCTTAACAAGCTCCAGCTGTTTTTATTCTCAGAAGGTTTACTCCCTGATATACACCTGCCTACCCCCTTCGTAAGTGCTGGTCCTAAATGAGCTTTTTTCTCTGTTCCCTCACCACAATCCACATTATTTTGGGAGTTACCAGTACAGTATCCATAGCAGGAAGTACTTAATTTATTAAGCTACTGCTTTTCTTATTCTCAGTGGAGACATTTACTGATAAACAGCTATGTAGGCAGCATGTTCATGTCGATCCTAAATGAGCTTTTTTCTCTCTCCCCTCACCACAAATCAGATTCTTCTGAGGAGTTCCCAGTACATTATCCTTTCCCCTGTGTAATTACCTTAACAAGCTCCAGCTGTTTTTATTCTCAGAAGGTTTACTCCCTGATATACAGCTGCCTACCCACTTCGTAAGTGCAGGTCCTAAATGAGCTATTTTCTCTGTTCCCTCACCACAATCAGGATTCTTTTGGGTACTTACCAGTACAGTAACCATACCAGGAAGTACTTAATTTATTAAGCTACTGCTTTTCTTAATCTCAGTGGAGATATTTACTGATAAACAGCTACCTACACAGCATGTTCATGTCGTTCCTAAATGAGCTTTAATCTCTCTCCCCTCACCACAAATCACATTCTTCTGAGGAGTTCCCAGTACATTAACCTTTCCCCTGTGTAATTACCTTAACAAGCTCCAGCTGTTTTTATTCTCAGTAGGTTTACTCCCTGATATACAGCTGCCTACCCCCTTCGTAAGTGCAGGTCCTAAATGAGCTTTTTTCTCTGTTCCCTCACCACAATCTAGATTCTTTTGGGGAGTTACCAGTACAGTAATCATACCAGGAAGTACTTAATTTATTAAGCAACTTCTTTTCTTATCTCAGTGGAGATATTTACTGATAAACAGCTACCTACGCAGCATGTTCATGTCGTTCCTAAATGAGCTTTTATCTCTCTCCCCTCACCACAAATCAGATTCTTCTGAGGAGTTCCCAGTACATTATCCTTTCCCCTGTGTAATTACCTTAACAAGCTCCAGCTGTTTTTATTCTCAGAAGGTTTACGCCCTGATATACAGCTGCCTACCCCCTTCGTCAGTGCAGGTCCTAAATGAGCTTTTTTCTCTGTTCCCTCACCACAACCACATTTTTTTGGGGACTTACCAGTACAGTATCCATAGCAGGAAGTACTTAATTTATTAAGCTACTGCTTTTCTTAATCTCAGTGGAGACATTTACTGATAAACAGCTACGTAGGCAGCATGTTCATGTCGATTCTAAATGAGCTTTTATCTCTCTCCCCTCACCACAAATCAGATTCTTCTGAGGAGTTCCCAGTACATTATCCTTTCCCCTGTGTAATTACCTTAACAAGCTCCAGCTGTTTTTATTCTCAGAAGGTTTACTCCCTGATATACAGCTGCCTACCCACTTCGTAAGTGCAGGTCCTAAATGAGCTTTTTTCTCTGTTCCCTCACCACAATCCAGATTCTTTTGGGAGTTACCAGTACAGTAACCATACCAGAAAGTACTTAATTTATTAAGCTACTGCTTTTCTTAATCTCAGTGGAGATATTTACTGATAAACAGCTACGTACGCAGCATGTTCATATCGTTCCTATATGAGCTTTTATCTCTCTCCCCTAACCACAAATCAGATTCTTCTGAGGAGTTCCCAGTACATTATCCTTTCCCCTGTGTAATTACCTTAACAAGCTCCAGCTGTTTTTATTCTCAGAAGGTTTACTCCCTGATATACAGCTGCCTACAACCTTCGTAAGTGCAGGTCCTAAATGAGTTGTTTCTCAGTTCCCTCACCACAATCCAGATTCTTTTGGGGAGTTACCAGTACAGTAACCATACCAGGAAGTACTTAATTTATTAAGCTACTGCTTTTCGTAATCTCAGTGGAGATATTTACTGACAAACAGCTACCTACGCAGCATGTTCATGTCGTTCCTAAATGAGCTTTTTTCTCTGTTCCCACACCACAATCCATACTCTTTTGGGGAGGTACCAGTACAGTATCCATAACAGGAAGTACTTAATTTATTAAGCTACTTCTTTTCTTAATCTCAGTGGAGATATTTACTGATAAACAGCTACGTATGCAGCATGTTCATGTCGTTCCTAAATGACCTTTTATCTCTCTCCCCTCACCACAAATCAGATTCTTCTGAGGAGTTCCCAGTACATTATCCTTTCCCCTGTGTAATTACCTTATCAAGCTCCAGCTGCTTTTATTGTCAGAATCGATACTCCCTGATATACAGCTGCCTACCCCCTTCGTAATTGCAGCTCATATATGAGCTTATTTCTCTGTTCCCTCACCACAATCCAGACTCTTTTGGGGAGTTACCAGTACAGTATCCATAGCAGGAAGTACTTAATTTATTAAGCTACTGCTTTTCTTAATCTCAGTGTAGATATTTACTGATAAACATCTACATATGCAGCACGTACATGTCGTTCCTAAATGAGCTTTTATCTCTCTCCCCTCACCACAAATCAGATTCTTCTGAGGAGTTCCCAGTACATTAGCCTTTCCCCTGTGTAATTACCTTAACAAGCTCCAGCTGTTTTTATTCTCAGAAGGTTTACTCCCTGATATAAAGCTGCCTACCCCCTTCGTAAGAGCGAGTCCTAAATGAGCTTTTTTCTCTGTTCCCTCACCACAATCCAGATTCTTTTGGGGAGTTACCAGTACAGGAACCATACCAGGATGTACTTAATTTATTAAGCTACTGCTTTTCTTAATCTCAGTGGAGATATTTACTGATAAACAGCTACCTACGCAGCATGTTCATGTCGTTCCTAAATGAGCTTTTATCTCTCTCCCCTCACCACAAATCAGATTCTTCTGAGGAGTTCCCAGTACATTATCCTTTCCCCTGTGTAATTACCTTAACAAGCTCCAGCTGTTTTTACTCTCAGAATCGACACTCCCTGATATACAGCTGCCTACCCCCTTCGTAAGTGCAGGTCCTAAATGAGCTTTTTCCTCTGTTTCCTCACCACAATCCAGATTCTTTTCGGGAGTTACCAGTACAGTATCCATAGCAGGAAGTACTTAATTTATTAAGCTACTGCTTTTCTTAATCTCAGTGGAGATATTTACTGATAAACAGCTACCTACGCAGCATGTTCATGTCGTTCCTAAATGAGCTTTTATCTGTCTCCCGTCACCACAAATCAGATTCTTCTGAGGAGTTCCCAGTACATTATCCTTTCCCCTGTGTAATTACCTTAACAATCTCCAGCTGTTTTTATTCTCAGAAGGTTTACTCCCTGATATACAGCTGCCTACCCTCTTCGTAAGTGCAGGTCCTAAATGAGCTATTTTCTCTGTTCCCTCACCACAATCCAGATTGTTTTGGGTAGTTACCAGTACAGTAACCATACCAGGAAGTACTTAATTTATTAAGCTACTGCTTTTCTTAATCTCAGTGGAGATATTTACTGATAAACAGCTACCTACACAGCATGTTCATGTCGTTCCTAAATGAGCTTTAATCTCTCTCCCCTCACCACAAATCAGATTCTTCTGAGGAGTTCCCAGTACATTATCCTTTCCCATGTGTAATTACCTTAACAAGCTCCAGCTGTTTTTATTCTCAGAAGGTTTACGCCCTGATATACAGCTGCCTACCCCCTTCGTAAGTGCAGGTCCTAAATGAGCTTTTTTCTCTGTTCCCTCACCACAACCACATTTTTTGGGGGACTTACCAGTACAGTATCCATAGCAGGAAGTACTTAATTTATTAAGCTACTGCTTTTCTTAATCTCAGTGGAGACATTTACTGATAAACAGCTACGTAGGCAGCATGTCCATGTCGATCCTAAATGAGCTTTTATCTCTCTCCCCTCACCACAAATCAGATTCTTCTGAGGAGTTCCCAGTACATTATCATTTCCCATGTGTAATTACCTTAACAAGCTCAGCTGTTTTTATTCTCAGAAGGTTTACTCCCTGATATACAGCTGCCTACCCCCTTCGTAAGTGCAGGTCCTAAATGAGTTTTTTCTCAGTTCCCTCACCACAATCCAGATTCTTTGGGAGTTACCAGTACAGTAACCATACCAGGAAGTACTTAATTTATTAAGCTACTTCTTTTCTTAATTTCAGTGGAGATATTTACTGATAAACAGCTACGTATGCAGCATGTTCATGTCGTTCCTAAATGACCTTTTATCTCTCTCCCCTCACCACAAATCAGATTCTTCTGAGGAGTTCCCAGTACATTATCCTTTCCCCTGTGTAATTACCTTAACAAGCTCCAGCTGCTTTTATTGTCAGAATCGATACTCCCTCATATACAGCTGCCTACCCCCTTCGTAATTGCAGCTCATATATGAGCTTTTTTCTCTGTTCCCTCACCACAATCCAGACTCTTTTGGGGAGTTACCAGTACAGTATCCATAGCAGGAAGTACTAAATTTATTAAGCTACTGCTTTTCTTAATCTCAGTGGAGATATTTACTGATAAACATCTACATATGCAGCACGTTCATGTCGTCCTAAATGAGCTTTTATCTCTCTCCCTCACCACAAATCAGATTCTTCTGAGGAGTTCCCAGTACATTAGCCTTTCCCCTGTGTAATTACCTTAACAAGCTCCAGCTGTTTTTATTCTCAGAAGGTTTACTCCCTGATATAAAGCTGCCTACCCCCTTCGTAAGAGAGGGTCCTAAATGAGCTTTTTTCTCTGTTCCCTCACCACAATCCAGATTCTTTTGGGGAGTTACCAGTAGAGGAACCATACCAGGATGTACTTAATTTATTAAGCTACTGCTTTCTTAATCTCAGTGGAGATATTTACTGATAAACAGCTACCTACGCAGCATGATCATGTCGTTCCTAAATGAGCTTATATCTCTCTCCCCTCACCACAAATCAGATTCTTCTGAGGAGTTCCCAGTACATTATCCTTTCCCTTGTGTAATTACCTTAACAAGCTCCAGCTGTTTTTACTCTCAGAAGGTTTACTCCCTGATATACAGCTGCCTACCCCCTTCGTAAGTGCAGGTTCTAAATGAGATTTTTTCTCTGTTCCCTCACCACAAAGTTACCAGTACAGTAGTCAGACCAGGAAGTACTTAATTTATTAGGCTACTGCTTTTCTTAATCTCAGTGGAGATATTTACTGATAAACAGCTACCTACGCAGCATGTTCATGTCGTTCCTAAATGAGCTTCCATCTCTCTCCCCTCACCACAAATCAGATTCTTCTGAGGAGTTCCCAGTATATTATCATTTCCCCTGTGCAATTACCTTAACAAGCTCCAGCTGTTTTTATTCTCAGAAGGTTTACTCCCTGATATACAGCTGCCTACCCCCTTCGTAAGTGCAGGTCCTAAATGAGCTTTTTTCTCTGTTCCCTCACCACAATCCAGATTCTTTTGGGGAGTTACCAGTACAGTAACCATACCAGGAAGTACTTAATTTATTAAGCTACGGCTTTTCTTAATCTCAGTGGAGATATTTACTGATAAACAGCTACCTACGCAGCATGTTCATGTCGTTCCTAAATGAGCTTTTATCTCTCTCCCCTCACCACAAATCAGATTCTTCTGAGGAGTTCCCAGTACATTATCCTTTCCCCTGTGTAATTACCTTAACAAGCTCCAGCTGTTTTTATTCTCAGAATGTTTACTCCCTGATATACAGCTGCCTACCCCCTTCGTAAGTTCAGGTCCTAAATGAGCTTTTTCCTCTGTTTCCTCACCACAATCCAGATTCTTTTCGGGAGTTACCAGTACAGTATCCATAGCAGGAAGTACTTAATTTATTAAGCTACTGCTTTTCTTAATCTCAGTGGAGATATTTACTGATAAACAGATACGTATGCAGCATGTTCATGTCGTTCCTAAATGAGCTTTTATCTCTCTCCCCTCACCACAAATCAGATTCTTCTGAGGAGTTCCCAGTACATTATCCTTTCCCCTTTGTAATTACCTTAACAACTCCAGCTGTTTTTATTCTCAGAATGTTTACTCCCTGATATACAGCTGCCTACCCCCTTCGTAAGTGCAAGTCCTAAATGAGCTTTTTTCTCTGTTCCCTCACCACAATCCAGATTCTTTTGGTGAGTAACCAGTAGAGTAACCATACCAGGAAGTACTTAATTTATTAAGCTACTGCTTTTCTTAATCTCAGTGGAGATATTTACTGATAAACAGCTACCTACGCAGCATGATCATGTCGTTCCTAAATGAGCTTTTATCTCTCTCCCCTCACCACAAATCAGATTCTTCTGAGGAGTTCCCAGTACATTATACTTTCCCCTGTGTAATTACCTTAACAAGCTCCAGCTGTTTTTACTCTCAGAAGGTTTACTCCCTGATATACAGCTGCCTACCCCCTTCGTAAGTGCAGGTTCTAAATGAGCTTTTTTCTCTGTTTCCTCACCACAATCCAGATTCTTTTGGGGAGTTACCAGTATAGTAAGCATACCAGGAAGTACTTAAATTATTAAGCTACTGCTTTTGTTAATCTCAGTGGAGATATTTACTGATAAACAGCTACCTACGCAGCATGCTCATGTCGTTCCTAAATGAGCTTTTATCTCTCTCGCCTCACCACAAATCAGATTCTTCTGAGGAGTTCCCAGTATATTATCCTATCCCCTGTGTAATTACCTTAACAAGCTCCAGCTGTTTTTATTCTCAGAAGGTTTACTCCCTGATATACAGCTGCCTACCCCCTTCGTAAGTGCAGGTTATAAATGAGCTTTTTTCTCTGTTCCCTCACCACAATCCAGATTCTTTTCGGGAATTACCAGTACAGTATCCATAGCAGGAAGTACTTAATTTATTAAGCTACTGCTTTTCTTAATCTCAGTGGAGATATTTACTGATAAACAGCTACGTATGCCGCATGTTCAGGTCGTTCCTAAATGAGCTTTTATCTCTCTCCCCTCACCACAAATCAGATTCTTCTGAGGAGTTCCCAGTACATTATCCTTTCCCCTGTGTAATTACCTTAACAAGCTCCAGCTGTTTTTATTCTCAGAAGGTTTACTCCCTGATATACAGCTGCCTACCCCCTTCGTAAGTGCAGGTTCTAAATGAGCTTTTTTCTCTGTTCCCTCACCACAATCCAGATTCTTTTGGGCAGTTACCAGTACAGTAATCAGACCAGGAAGTACTTAATTTATTAAGCTACTGCTTTTCTTAATCTCAGTGGAGATATTTACTGATAAACAGCTACCTACACAGCATGTTCCTGTCGTTCCTAAATGAGCTTTTATCTCTCTCCCCTCACCACAAATCAGATTCTTCTGAGGAGTTCCCAGTACATTATCCTTTCCCCTGTGTAATTACCTTAACAAGCTCCAGCTGTTTTTACTCTCAGAAGGTTTACTCCCTAATATACAGCTGCCTACCCCCTTCGTAAGTGCAGGTCCTAATTGAGCTTTTTTCTCTGTTCCCTCATCACAATCCAGATTCTTTTGGGGAGTGACCAGTACAGTAACCATACCAGGAAGGACTTAATTTATTAAGCTACTGCTTTTCTTAATCTCAGAGGAGATATTTACTGATAAACAGCTACGTATGCAGCATGTTCATGTCGTTCCTAAATGAGCTTTTATCTCTCTCACCTCACCACTAATCAGATTCTGTTGAGGAGTTCCCAGTACATTATCCTTTCCCCTGTGTAATTACCTTAACATGCTCCAGCTGTTTTTATTCTCAAAAGGTTTACTCCCTGATATACAGCTGCCTACCCCCTTCGTAAGTGCAGGTCCTAAATGAGCTTTTTTCTCTGTTCCCTTACCACAATCCAGATTCTTTTGGGGAGTTACCAGTACAGTTTCCATAGCAGGAAGGACTTAATTTATTAAGCTATTGCTTTTCTTAATCTCAGTGGAGATATTTACTGATAAACTGCTACCTACGCAGCATGTTCATGTCGTTCCTAAATGAGCTTTTATCTCTCTCCCCTCACCACAAATCAGATTCTTCTGAGGAGTTCCCAGTACATTATCCTTTCCCCTGTGTAATTACCTTAACAAGCTCCAGCTGTTTTTATTCTCAGAATCGATACTCCCTGATATACAGCTGCCTACCCCCTTCGTAAGTGCAGGTCCTAAATGAGCTTTTCCCTCACCACAATCCAGATTCTTTTGGGGAGTTACCAGTACAGTAACCATACCAGGAAGTACTTAATTTATTAAGCTACTGCTTTTCTTAATCTCAGTGGAGATATTTACTGATAAACAGCTACCTACGCAGCATGTTCATGTCGTTCCTAAATGAGCTTTTATCTCTCTCCCCTCACCACAAATCAGATTCTTCTGAGGAGTTCCCAGTACATTATCCTTTCCCCTGTGTAATTACCTTAACAAGCTCCAGCTGTTTTTATTCTCAGAATCGATACTCCCTGATATACAGCTGCCTACCCCCTTCGTAAGTGCAGGTCCTAAATGAGCTTTTTTCTCTGTTCCCTGACCACAATCCAGATTCTTTTGGGGAGTTACCAGTACAGTAACCATACCAGGAAGTACTTAATTTATTAAGCTACTGCTTTTCTTAATCTCAGTGGAGATATTTACTGATAAACAGCTACCTACGCAGCATGTTCATGTCATTCCTAAATGAGCTTTTATCTCTCTCTCCTCACCACAAATCAGATTCTTCTGAAGAGTTCCCAGTACATTATCCTTTCCCCTGTGTATTTACCTTAACAAGCTCCAGCTGTTTTTATTCTCAGAATGTTTACTCCCTGATATACTGCTGCCTACGTCCTTCGTAAGTGCAGGTCCTAACTGAGATTTTTTCTCTGTTCCCTCACCACAATCCAGATTCTTTTGGGCGTTACCAGTACAGTAACCATACCAAGAAATACTTAAATTATTAAGCTACTGCTTTTCTTAATATCAGTGGAGATATTTACTGATAAACAGCTACATACGCAGCATGTACATCTCGTTCCTAAATGAGCATTTTTCTCTGTTCCCTCACCACAATCCAGATTCTTTTGGGGAGTTACCAGTACAGTATCCATACCAGGAAATACTTAATTTATTAAGCTACAGCTTTTCTTAATCTCAGTGGAGATATATACTGATAAACAGCTACGTATGCAGCATGTTCATGTCGTTCCTAAATGAGCTTTTATCTCTCTCCCCTCACCACAAATCAGATTCTTCTGAGGAGTTCCCAGTACATTATCCTTTCCTATGTGTAATTACCTTAACAAGCTCCAGCTGTTTTTATTCTCAGAAGGTTTACTCCCTGATATACAGCTGCCTACCCACTTCGTAAGTGCAGGTCCTAAATGAGCTATTTTCTCTGTTCCCTCACCACAATCAGGATTCTTTTGGGTACTTACCAGTACAGTAACCATACCAGGAAGTACTTAATTTATTAAGCTACTGCTTTTCTTAATCTCAGTGGAGATATTTACTGATAAACAGCTACCTACGCAGCATGTTCATGTCGTTCCTAAATGAGCTTTTATCTCTCTCCCCTCACCACAAATCAGATTCTTCTGAGGAGTTCCCAGTACATTATCCTTTCCCCTGTGTAATTACCTTAACAAGCTCCAGCTGTTTTTATTCTCAGAATCGATACTCCCTGATATACAGCTGCCTACCCCCTTCGTAAGTGCAGGTCCTAAATGAGCTTTTTTCTCTGTTCCCTCACCACAATCCAGATTCTTTTGGGGAGTTATCAGTACAGTAACCATACCAGGAAGTACTTAATTTATTAAGCTACTGCTTTTCTTAATCTCAGTGGAGATATTTACTGATAAACAGCTACCTACGCAGCATGTTCATGTCGTTCCTAAATGAGCTTTTATCTCTCTCCCCTCACCACAAATCAGATTCTTCTGAGGAGTTCCCAGTACATTATCCTTTCCCCTGTGTAATTACCTTAACAAGCTCCAGCTGTTTTTATTCTCATAATCGATACTCCCTGATATACAGCTGCCTACCCCCTTCGTAAGTGCAGGTCCTAAATGAGCTTTTTTCTCTGTTCCCTCACCACAATCCAGATTCTTTTGGGGAGTTACCAGTACAGTAACCATACCAGGAAGTACTTAATTTATTAAGCTCCTGCTTTTCTTAATCTCAGTGGAGATATTTACTGATAAACAGCTAACTACGCAGCATGTTCATGTCGTTCCTAAATGAGCTTTTTTCTCTGTTCCCTCACCACAATCCAGATTCTTTTGGGGAGTTACCAGTACAGTATCCATACCAGGAAGTACTTAATTTATTAAGCTACTGCTTTTCTTAATCTCAGTGGAGATATTTACTGATGAACAGCTATCTACGCAGCATGTTCATGTCGTTCCTAAATGAGCTTTTATCTCTCTCCCCTCACCACAAATCAGATTCTTCAGAGGAGTTCCCAGTACATTATCTTTTCCCCTGTGTAATTACCTTAACAAGCTCCAGCTGTTTTTATTCTCAGAATCGATACTCCCTGATATACAGCTGCCTACTCCCTTCGTAAGTGCAGGTCCTAAATGAGCTCTTTTCTCTGTTCCCTCACCACAATCCAGATTCTTTTGGGGAGTTACCAGTACAGTAACCATACCAGGAAGTACTTAATTTATTAAGCTCCTGCTTTTCTTAATCTCAGTGGAGATATTTACTGATAAACAGCTATCTACGCAGCATGTTCATGTCGTTCCTAAATGAGCTTTTATCTCTCTCCCCTCACCACAAATCAGATTCTTCTGAGGAGTTCCCAGTACATTATCCTTTCCCCTGTGTAATTACCTTAACAAGCTCCAGCTGTTTTTATTCTCAGAATCGATACTCCCTGATATACAGCTGCCTACCCCCTTCGTAAGTGCAGGTCCTAAATGAGCTTTTTTCTCTGTTCCCTCACCACAATCCAGATTCTTTTGGGGAGTTACCAGTACAGTAACCATACCAGGAAGTACTTAATTTATTAAGCTCCTGCTTTTCTTAATCTCAGTGGAGATATTTACTGATAAACAGCTAACTACGCAGCATGTTCATGTCGTTCCTAAATGAGCTTTTTTCTCTGTTCCCTCACCACTATCCAGATTCTTTTGGGGAGTTACCAGTACAGTATCCATACCAGGAAGTACTTAATTTATTAAGCTACTGCTTTTCTTAATCTCAGTGGAGATATTTACTGATGAACAGCTACCTACGCAGCATGTTCATGTCGTTCCTAAATGAGCTTTTATCTCTCTCCCCTCACCACAAATCAGATTCTTCTGAGGAGTTCCCAGTATATTATCCTTTCCCCTGTGTAATTACCTTAACAAGCTCCAGCTGTTTTTATTCTCAGAATCGATACTCCCTGATATACAGCTGCCTACCCCCTTCGTAAGTGCAGGTCCTAAATGAGCTTTTTTCTCTGTTCCCTCACCACAATCCAGATTCTTTTGGGGAGTTACCAGTACAGTAACCATACTAGGAAGTACTTATTTAGTAAGCTACTGCTTTTCTTAATCTCAGTGGAGATATTTACTGATAAACTGCTACCTACGCAGCATGTTCATGTCGTTCCTAAATGAGCTTTTATCTCTCTCCCCTCACCACAAATCAGATTCTTCTGAGGAGTTCCCAGTACATTATCCTTTCCCCTGTGTAATTACCTTAACAAGCTCCAGCTGTTTTTATTCTCAGAATCGATACTCCCTGATATACAGCTGCCTACCCGCTTCGTAAGTGCAGGTCCTAAATGAGCTTTTCCCTCACCACAATCCAGATTCTTTTGGGGAGTTACCAGTACAGTAACCATACCAGGAAGTACTTAATTTATTAAGCTACTGCTTTTCTTAATCTCAGTGGAGATATTTACTGATAAACAGCTACCTAAGCAGCATGTTCATGTCGTTCTTAAATGAGCTTTTATCTCTCTCCCCTCACCACAAATCAGATTCTTCTGAGGAGTTCCCAGTACATTATCCTTTCCCCTGTGTAATTACCTGAACAAGCTCCAGCTGTTTTTATTCTCAGAATCAATACTCCCTGATATACAGCTGCCTACCCCCTTCGTAAGTGCAGGTCCTAAATGAGCTTTTTTCTCTGTTCCCTCCCCACAATCCAGATTCTTTTGGGCAGTTACCAGTACAGTAACCATACCAGGAAGTACTTAATTTATTAAGCTACTGCTTTTCTTAATCTCAGTGGAGATATTTACTGATAAACAGCTACCTACGCAGCATGTTCATGTCGTTCCTAAATGAGCTTTTATCTCTCTCCCCTCACCACAAATCAGATTCTTCTGAGGAGTTCCCAGTACATTATCCTTTCCCCTGTGTATTTACCTTAACAAGCTCCAGCTGTTTTTATTCTCAGAAGGTTTACTCCCTGATATACTGCTGCCTACGCCCTTCGTAAGTGCAGGTCCTAACTGAGCTTTTTTCTCTGTTCCCTCACCACAATCCAGATTCTTTTGGGCGTTACCAGTACAGTAACCATACCAAGAAGTATTAATTTATTAAGCTACTGCTTTTCTTAATCTCAGTGGAGATATTTAATGATAAACTGCTACATACGCAGCATGTACATCTCGTTCCTAAATGAGCTTTTTTCTCTGTTCCCTCACCACAATCCAGATTCTTTTGGGGAGTTACCAGTACAGTATCCATACCAGGAAATACTTAATTTATTAAGCTACTGCTTTTCTTAATCTCAGTGGAGATATATACTGATAAACAGCTACGTATGCAGCATGTTCATGTCGTTCCTAAATGAGCTTTTATCTCTCTCCCGTCACCACAAATCAGATTCTTCTGAGGAGTTCCCAGTACATTATCATTTCCCCTGTGTAATTACCTTAAGAAGCTCCAGCTGTTATTATTCTCAGAATGTTTACTCGCTGATATAAAGCTGCCTACCCCCTTCGTAAGTGCAGGTCCTAAATGAGCTTTTTTCTCTGTTCCCTCACCACAATCCAGATTCTTTTGGGGAGTTACCAGTACAGTAACCATACCAGGAAGTACTTAATTTATTAAGCTACTGATTTTCTTAATCTCAGTGGATGTATTTACTGATAAACAGCTACCTACGCAGCATGGTCATGTCGTTCCTAAATGAGCTTTTATCTCTCTCCCCTCACCACAAATCAGATTCTTCTGAGGAGTTCCCAGTACATTATCCTTTCCCCTGTGTAATTACCTTAACCAGCTCCAGCTGTTTTTATTCTCAGAATCGATACTCCCTGATATACAGCTGCCTACCCCCTTCGTAAGTGCAGGTCCTAAATGAGCTTTTTTCTCTGTTCCCTCACCACAATCCAGATTCTTTTGGGGAGTTACCAGTACAGTAACCATACCAGGAAGTACTTAATTTATTAAGCTATTGCTTTTCTTAATCTCAGTGGAGATATTTACTGATAAACTGCTACCTACGCAGCATGTTCATGTCGTTCCTAAATGAGCTTTTATCTCTCTCCCCTCACCACAAATCAGATTCTTCTGAGGAGTTCCCAGTACATTATCCTTTCCCCTGTGTAATTACCTTAACAAGCTCCAGCTGTTTTTATTCTCAGAATCGATACTCCCTGATATACAGCTGCCTACCCCCTTCGTAAGTTCAGGTCCTAAATGAGCTTTTTCCTCTGTTTCCTCACCACAATCCAGATTCTTTTCGGGAGTTACCAGTACAGTATCCATAGCAGGAAGTACTTAATTTATTAAGCTACTGCTTTTCTTAATCTCAGTGGAGATATTTACTGATAAACAGATACGTATGCAGCATGTTCATGTCGTTCCTAAATGAGCTTTTATCTCTCTCCCCTCACCACAAATCAGATTCTTCTGAGGAGTTCCCAGTACATTATCCTTTCCCCTTTGTAATTACCTTAACAACTCCAGCTGTTTTTATTCTCAGAATGTTTACTCCCTGATATACAGCTGCCTACCCCCTTCGTAAGTGCAAGTCCTAAATGAGCTTTTTTCTCTGTTCCCTCACCACAATCCAGATTCTTTTGGTGAGTAACCAGTAGAGTAACCATACCAGGAAGTACTTAATTTATTAAGCTACTGCTTTTCTTAATCTCAGTGGAGATATTTACTGATAAACAGCTACCTACGCAGCATGATCATGTCGTTCCTAAATGAGCTTTTATCTCTCTCCCCTCACCACAAATCAGATTCTTCTGAGGAGTTCCCAGTACATTATACTTTCCCCTGTGTAATTACCTTAACAAGCTCCAGCTGTTTTTACTCTCAGAAGGTTTACTCCCTGATATACAGCTGCCTACCCCCTTCGTAAGTGCAGGTTCTAAATGAGCTTTTTTCTCTGTTTCCTCACCACAATCCAGATTCTTTTGGGGAGTTACCAGTATAGTAAGCATACCAGGAAGTACTTAAATTATTAAGCTACTGCTTTTGTTAATCTCAGTGGAGATATTTACTGATAAACAGCTACCTACGCAGCATGCTCATGTCGTTCCTAAATGAGCTTTTATCTCTCTCGCCTCACCACAAATCAGATTCTTCTGAGGAGTTCCCAGTATATTATCCTATCCCCTGTGTAATTACCTTAACAAGCTCCAGCTGTTTTTATTCTCAGAAGGTTTACTCCCTGATATACAGCTGCCTACCCCCTTCGTAAGTGCAGGTTATAAATGAGCTTTTTTCTCTGTTCCCTCACCACAATCCAGATTCTTTTCGGGAATTACCAGTACAGTATCCATAGCAGGAAGTACTTAATTTATTAAGCTACTGCTTTTCTTAATCTCAGTGGAGATATTTACTGATAAACAGCTACGTATGCCGCATGTTCAGGTCGTTCCTAAATGAGCTTTTATCTCTCTCCCCTCACCACAAATCAGATTCTTCTGAGGAGTTCCCAGTACATTATCCTTTCCCCTGTGTAATTACCTTAACAAGCTCCAGCTGTTTTTATTCTCAGAAGGTTTACTCCCTGATATACAGCTGCCTACCCCCTTCGTAAGTGCAGGTTCTAAATGAGCTTTTTTCTCTGTTCCCTCACCACAATCCAGATTCTTTTGGGCAGTTACCAGTACAGTAATCAGACCAGGAAGTACTTAATTTATTAAGCTACTGCTTTTCTTAATCTCAGTGGAGATATTTACTGATAAACAGCTACCTACACAGCATGTTCCTGTCGTTCCTAAATGAGCTTTTATCTCTCTCCCCTCACCACAAATCAGATTCTTCTGAGGAGTTCCCAGTACATTATCCTTTCCCCTGTGTAATTACCTTAACAAGCTCCAGCTGTTTTTACTCTCAGAAGGTTTACTCCCTAATATACAGCTGCCTACCCCCTTCGTAAGTGCAGGTCCTAATTGAGCTTTTTTCTCTGTTCCCTCATCACAATCCAGATTCTTTTGGGGAGTGACCAGTACAGTAACCATACCAGGAAGGACTTAATTTATTAAGCTACTGCTTTTCTTAATCTCAGAGGAGATATTTACTGATAAACAGCTACGTATGCAGCATGTTCATGTCGTTCCTAAATGAGCTTTTATCTCTCTCACCTCACCACTAATCAGATTCTGTTGAGGAGTTCCCAGTACATTATCCTTTCCCCTGTGTAATTACCTTAACATGCTCCAGCTGTTTTTATTCTCAAAAGGTTTACTCCCTGATATACAGCTGCCTACCCCCTTCGTAAGTGCAGGTCCTAAATGAGCTTTTTTCTCTGTTCCCTTACCACAATCCAGATTCTTTTGGGGAGTTACCAGTACAGTTTCCATAGCAGGAAGGACTTAATTTATTAAGCTATTGCTTTTCTTAATCTCAGTGGAGATATTTACTGATAAACTGCTACCTACGCAGCATGTTCATGTCGTTCCTAAATGAGCTTTTATCTCTCTCCCCTCACCACAAATCAGATTCTTCTGAGGAGTTCCCAGTACATTATCCTTTCCCCTGTGTAATTACCTTAACAAGCTCCAGCTGTTTTTATTCTCAGAATCGATACTCCCTGATATACAGCTGCCTACCCCCTTCGTAAGTGCAGGTCCTAAATGAGCTTTTCCCTCACCACAATCCAGATTCTTTTGGGGAGTTACCAGTACAGTAACCATACCAGGAAGTACTTAATTTATTAAGCTACTGCTTTTCTTAATCTCAGTGGAGATATTTACTGATAAACAGCTACCTACGCAGCATGTTCATGTCGTTCCTAAATGAGCTTTTATCTCTCTCCCCTCACCACAAATCAGATTCTTCTGAGGAGTTCCCAGTACATTATCCTTTCCCCTGTGTAATTACCTTAACAAGCTCCAGCTGTTTTTATTCTCAGAATCGATACTCCCTGATATACAGCTGCCTACCCCCTTCGTAAGTGCAGGTCCTAAATGAGCTTTTTTCTCTGTTCCCTGACCACAATCCAGATTCTTTTGGGGAGTTACCAGTACAGTAACCATACCAGGAAGTACTTAATTTATTAAGCTACTGCTTTTCTTAATCTCAGTGGAGATATTTACTGATAAACAGCTACCTACGCAGCATGTTCATGTCATTCCTAAATGAGCTTTTATCTCTCTCTCCTCACCACAAATCAGATTCTTCTGAAGAGTTCCCAGTACATTATCCTTTCCCCTGTGTATTTACCTTAACAAGCTCCAGCTGTTTTTATTCTCAGAATGTTTACTCCCTGATATACTGCTGCCTACGTCCTTCGTAAGTGCAGGTCCTAACTGAGATTTTTTCTCTGTTCCCTCACCACAATCCAGATTCTTTTGGGCGTTACCAGTACAGTAACCATACCAAGAAATACTTAAATTATTAAGCTACTGCTTTTCTTAATATCAGTGGAGATATTTACTGATAAACAGCTACATACGCAGCATGTACATCTCGTTCCTAAATGAGCATTTTTCTCTGTTCCCTCACCACAATCCAGATTCTTTTGGGGAGTTACCAGTACAGTATCCATACCAGGAAATACTTAATTTATTAAGCTACAGCTTTTCTTAATCTCAGTGGAGATATATACTGATAAACAGCTACGTATGCAGCATGTTCATGTCGTTCCTAAATGAGCTTTTATCTCTCTCCCCTCACCACAAATCAGATTCTTCTGAGGAGTTCCCAGTACATTATCCTTTCCTATGTGTAATTACCTTAACAAGCTCCAGCTGTTTTTATTCTCAGAAGGTTTACTCCCTGATATACAGCTGCCTACCCACTTCGTAAGTGCAGGTCCTAAATGAGCTATTTTCTCTGTTCCCTCACCACAATCAGGATTCTTTTGGGTACTTACCAGTACAGTAACCATACCAGGAAGTACTTAATTTATTAAGCTACTGCTTTTCTTAATCTCAGTGGAGATATTTACTGATAAACAGCTACCTACGCAGCATGTTCATGTCGTTCCTAAATGAGCTTTTATCTCTCTCCCCTCACCACAAATCAGATTCTTCTGAGGAGTTCCCAGTACATTATCCTTTCCCCTGTGTAATTACCTTAACAAGCTCCAGCTGTTTTTATTCTCAGAATCGATACTCCCTGATATACAGCTGCCTACCCCCTTCGTAAGTGCAGGTCCTAAATGAGCTTTTTTCTCTGTTCCCTCACCACAATCCAGATTCTTTTGGGGAGTTATCAGTACAGTAACCATACCAGGAAGTACTTAATTTATTAAGCTACTGCTTTTCTTAATCTCAGTGGAGATATTTACTGATAAACAGCTACCTACGCAGCATGTTCATGTCGTTCCTAAATGAGCTTTTATCTCTCTCCCCTCACCACAAATCAGATTCTTCTGAGGAGTTCCCAGTACATTATCCTTTCCCCTGTGTAATTACCTTAACAAGCTCCAGCTGTTTTTATTCTCATAATCGATACTCCCTGATATACAGCTGCCTACCCCCTTCGTAAGTGCAGGTCCTAAATGAGCTTTTTTCTCTGTTCCCTCACCACAATCCAGATTCTTTTGGGGAGTTACCAGTACAGTAACCATACCAGGAAGTACTTAATTTATTAAGCTCCTGCTTTTCTTAATCTCAGTGGAGATATTTACTGATAAACAGCTAACTACGCAGCATGTTCATGTCGTTCCTAAATGAGCTTTTTTCTCTGTTCCCTCACCACAATCCAGATTCTTTTGGGGAGTTACCAGTACAGTATCCATACCAGGAAGTACTTAATTTATTAAGCTACTGCTTTTCTTAATCTCAGTGGAGATATTTACTGATGAACAGCTATCTACGCAGCATGTTCATGTCGTTCCTAAATGAGCTTTTATCTCTCTCCCCTCACCACAAATCAGATTCTTCAGAGGAGTTCCCAGTACATTATCTTTTCCCCTGTGTAATTACCTTAACAAGCTCCAGCTGTTTTTATTCTCAGAATCGATACTCCCTGATATACAGCTGCCTACTCCCTTCGTAAGTGCAGGTCCTAAATGAGCTCTTTTCTCTGTTCCCTCACCACAATCCAGATTCTTTTGGGGAGTTACCAGTACAGTAACCATACCAGGAAGTACTTAATTTATTAAGCTCCTGCTTTTCTTAATCTCAGTGGAGATATTTACTGATAAACAGCTATCTACGCAGCATGTTCATGTCGTTCCTAAATGAGCTTTTATCTCTCTCCCCTCACCACAAATCAGATTCTTCTGAGGAGTTCCCAGTACATTATCCTTTCCCCTGTGTAATTACCTTAACAAGCTCCAGCTGTTTTTATTCTCAGAATCGATACTCCCTGATATACAGCTGCCTACCCCCTTCGTAAGTGCAGGTCCTAAATGAGCTTTTTTCTCTGTTCCCTCACCACAATCCAGATTCTTTTGGGGAGTTACCAGTACAGTAACCATACCAGGAAGTACTTAATTTATTAAGCTCCTGCTTTTCTTAATCTCAGTGGAGATATTTACTGATAAACAGCTAACTACGCAGCATGTTCATGTCGTTCCTAAATGAGCTTTTTTCTCTGTTCCCTCACCACTATCCAGATTCTTTTGGGGAGTTACCAGTACAGTATCCATACCAGGAAGTACTTAATTTATTAAGCTACTGCTTTTCTTAATCTCAGTGGAGATATTTACTGATGAACAGCTACCTACGCAGCATGTTCATGTCGTTCCTAAATGAGCTTTTATCTCTCTCCCCTCACCACAAATCAGATTCTTCTGAGGAGTTCCCAGTATATTATCCTTTCCCCTGTGTAATTACCTTAACAAGCTCCAGCTGTTTTTATTCTCAGAATCGATACTCCCTGATATACAGCTGCCTACCCCCTTCGTAAGTGCAGGTCCTAAATGAGCTTTTTTCTCTGTTCCCTCACCACAATCCAGATTCTTTTGGGGAGTTACCAGTACAGTAACCATACTAGGAAGTACTTATTTAGTAAGCTACTGCTTTTCTTAATCTCAGTGGAGATATTTACTGATAAACTGCTACCTACGCAGCATGTTCATGTCGTTCCTAAATGAGCTTTTATCTCTCTCCCCTCACCACAAATCAGATTCTTCTGAGGAGTTCCCAGTACATTATCCTTTCCCCTGTGTAATTACCTTAACAAGCTCCAGCTGTTTTTATTCTCAGAATCGATACTCCCTGATATACAGCTGCCTACCCGCTTCGTAAGTGCAGGTCCTAAATGAGCTTTTCCCTCACCACAATCCAGATTCTTTTGGGGAGTTACCAGTACAGTAACCATACCAGGAAGTACTTAATTTATTAAGCTACTGCTTTTCTTAATCTCAGTGGAGATATTTACTGATAAACAGCTACCTAAGCAGCATGTTCATGTCGTTCTTAAATGAGCTTTTATCTCTCTCCCCTCACCACAAATCAGATTCTTCTGAGGAGTTCCCAGTACATTATCCTTTCCCCTGTGTAATTACCTGAACAAGCTCCAGCTGTTTTTATTCTCAGAATCAATACTCCCTGATATACAGCTGCCTACCCCCTTCGTAAGTGCAGGTCCTAAATGAGCTTTTTTCTCTGTTCCCTCCCCACAATCCAGATTCTTTTGGGCAGTTACCAGTACAGTAACCATACCAGGAAGTACTTAATTTATTAAGCTACTGCTTTTCTTAATCTCAGTGGAGATATTTACTGATAAACAGCTACCTACGCAGCATGTTCATGTCGTTCCTAAATGAGCTTTTATCTCTCTCCCCTCACCACAAATCAGATTCTTCTGAGGAGTTCCCAGTACATTATCCTTTCCCCTGTGTATTTACCTTAACAAGCTCCAGCTGTTTTTATTCTCAGAAGGTTTACTCCCTGATATACTGCTGCCTACGCCCTTCGTAAGTGCAGGTCCTAACTGAGCTTTTTTCTCTGTTCCCTCACCACAATCCAGATTCTTTTGGGCGTTACCAGTACAGTAACCATACCAAGAAGTATTAATTTATTAAGCTACTGCTTTTCTTAATCTCAGTGGAGATATTTAATGATAAACTGCTACATACGCAGCATGTACATCTCGTTCCTAAATGAGCTTTTTTCTCTGTTCCCTCACCACAATCCAGATTCTTTTGGGGAGTTACCAGTACAGTATCCATACCAGGAAATACTTAATTTATTAAGCTACTGCTTTTCTTAATCTCAGTGGAGATATATACTGATAAACAGCTACGTATGCAGCATGTTCATGTCGTTCCTAAATGAGCTTTTATCTCTCTCCCGTCACCACAAATCAGATTCTTCTGAGGAGTTCCCAGTACATTATCATTTCCCCTGTGTAATTACCTTAAGAAGCTCCAGCTGTTATTATTCTCAGAATGTTTACTCGCTGATATAAAGCTGCCTACCCCCTTCGTAAGTGCAGGTCCTAAATGAGCTTTTTTCTCTGTTCCCTCACCACAATCCAGATTCTTTTGGGGAGTTACCAGTACAGTAACCATACCAGGAAGTACTTAATTTATTAAGCTACTGATTTTCTTAATCTCAGTGGATGTATTTACTGATAAACAGCTACCTACGCAGCATGGTCATGTCGTTCCTAAATGAGCTTTTATCTCTCTCCCCTCACCACAAATCAGATTCTTCTGAGGAGTTCCCAGTACATTATCCTTTCCCCTGTGTAATTACCTTAACCAGCTCCAGCTGTTTTTATTCTCAGAATCGATACTCCCTGATATACAGCTGCCTACCCCCTTCGTAAGTGCAGGTCCTAAATGAGCTTTTTTCTCTGTTCCCTCACCACAATCCAGATTCTTTTGGGGAGTTACCAGTACAGTAACCATACCAGGAAGTACTTAATTTATTAAGCTATTGCTTTTCTTAATCTCAGTGGAGATATTTACTGATAAACTGCTACCTACGCAGCATGTTCATGTCGTTCCTAAATGAGCTTTTATCTCTCTCCCCTCACCACAAATCAGATTCTTCTGAGGAGTTCCCAGTACATTATCCTTTCCCCTGTGTAATTACCTTAACAAGCTCCAGCTGTTTTTATTCTCAGAATCGATACTCCCTGATATACAGCTGCCTACCCCCTTCGTAAGTGCAGGTCCTAAATGAGCTTTTTTCCCTCACCACAATCCAGATTCTTTTGGGGAGTTACCAGTACAGTATCCATACCAGGAAGTACTTAATTTATTAAGCTACTGCTTTTCTTAATCTCAGTGGAGATATTTACTGATAAACAGCTACCTACGCAGCATGTTCATGTCGTTCCTAAATGAGCTTTTATCTCTCTCCCCTCACCACAAATCAGATTCTTCTGAGGAGTTCCCAGTACATTATCCTTTCCCCTGTGTAATTACCTTGAACAAGCTCCAGCTGTTTTTATTCTCAGAATCGATACTCCCTGATATACAGCTGCCTACCCCCTTCGTAAGTGCAGGTCCTAAATGAGCTTTTTTCTCTGTTCCCTCACCACAATCCAGATTCTTTTGGGGAGTTACCAGTACAGTAACCATACCAGGAAGTACTTAATTTATTAAGCTACTGCTTTTCTTAATCTCAGTGGAGATATTTACTGATAAACAGCTACCTACGCAGCATGATCATGTCATTCCTAAATGAGCTTTTATCTCTCTCCCCTCACCACAAATCAGATTCTTCTGAGGAGTTCCCAGTACATTATCCTTTCCCCTGTGTAATTACCTTAACAAGCTCCAGCTGTTTTTATTCTCAGAATGTTTACTCCCTGATATACAGCTGCCTACCCTTCGTAAGTGCAGGTTCTAATGAGCTTTTTTCTCTGTTCCCTCACCACAATCCAGATTCTTTTGGGCGTTACCAGTACAGTAACCATACCAAGAAATACTTAAATTATTAAGCTACTGCTTTTCTTAATATCAGTGGAGATATTTACTGATAAACAGCTACATACGCAGCATGTACATCTCGTTCCTAAATGAGCATTTTTCTCTGTTCCCTCACCACAATCCACATTCTTTTGGGAGTTACCAGTACATTATCCATACCTGTGTAATTACCTTAACAAGCTCCAGCTGTTTTTATTCTCAGTGGAAGGTTTACTCCCTGATATACAGCCTACGTATGCAGTGCAGGTTCCTAAATGAGCTTTTTTCTCTTCCCTCACCACAATCAGATTCTTCTGGGAGTTACCAGTACAGTATCCTTTCCATGTGAAGTACTTAATTTATTAAGCTACTGCTTTTCTTAATCTCAGAAGATATTTACTGATAAACAGCTACGTACCCCTTCGTAAGTGCGTTCCTAAATGAGCTTTTTTCTCTGTTCCCTCACCACAATCCAGATTCTTTTGGGGAGTTACCAGTACAGTATCCATACCAGGAAGTACTTAATTTATTAAGCTACTGCTTTTCTTAATCTCAGTGGAGATATTTACTGATAAACAGCTACCTACGCAGCAAGGTCATGTCTTTCCTAAATGAGCTTTTATCTCTCTCCCCTCACCACAAATCAGATTCTTCTGAGGAGTTCCCAGTACATTATCCTTTCCCCTGTGTAATTACCTTAACAAGCTCCAGCTGTTTTTAATTCTCATAATCGATACTCCCTGATATACAGCTGCCTACCCCCTTCGTAAGTGCAGGTCCTAAATGAGCTTTTTTCTCTGTTCCCTCACCACAATCCAGATTCTTTTGGGAGTTACCAGTACAGTACCATACCAGGAAGTACTTAATTTATTAAGCTACTGCTTTTCTTAATTTTAGTGGAGATATTTACTGATAAACAGCTACCTACGCAACATGTTCATGTCGTTCCTAAATTGAGCTTTTTTCTCTGTTCCCTCACCACAATCCAGATTCTTTTGGGGAGTTACCAGTACAGTAACCATACCAGGAAGTACTTAATTTATTAAGCTACTGCTTTTTTAATCTCAGTGGAGATATTTACTGATAAACAGCTACCTATGCAGCATGTTCATGTCGTTCCTAAATGAGCTTTTATCTCTCTCCCTCACCACTAATCAGATTCTGTTGAGGAGTTCCCAGTACATTATCCTTTCCCCTGTGTAATTACCTTAACAAGCTCCAGCTGTTTTTATTCTCAAAGGATACTCCCTGATATACAGCTGCCTACCCCCTTCGTAAGTGCAGGTCCTAAATGAGCTTTTTTCTCTGTTCCCTCACCACAATCCAGATTCTTTTGGGGAGTTACCAGTACAGTTTCCATACCAGGAAGACTTAATTTATTAAGCTATTGCTTTTCTTAATCTCAGTGGAGATATTTACTGATAAACAGCTACCTACGCAGCATGTTCATGTCGTTCCTAAATGAGCTTTTTTCTCTGTTTCCCCTCACCACAATCCAGATTCTTTTGGGAGTTACCAGTACAGTATCCATACCAGGAAGTACTTAATTTATTAAGCTACAGCTTTCTTAATCTCAGTGGAGATATTTACTGATAAACAGCTACGTATGCAGCATGTTCATGTCGTTCCTAAATGAGCTTTTTTCTCTTTCCCTCACCACAATCCAGATTCTTTTGGGGAGTTACCAGTACAGTAACCATACCAGGAAGTACTTAATTTATTAAGCTACTGCTTTTCTTAATCTCAGTGGAGATATTTACTGATAAACAGCTACCTACGCAGCATGTTCATGTCGTTCCTAAATGAGCTTTTATCTCTCTCCCCTCACCACAAATCAGATTCTTCTGAGGAGTTCCCAGTACATTATCCTTTCCCCTGTGTAATTACCTTAACAAGCTCCAGCTGTTTTTATTCTCAGAATCGATACTCCCTGATATACAGCTGCCTACCCCCTTCGTAAGTGCAGGTCCTAAATGAGCTTTTTTCTCTGTTCCCTGACCACAATCCAGATTCTTTTGGGGAGTTACCAGTACAGTAACCATACCAGGAAGTACTTAATTTATTAAGCTACTGCTTTTCTTAATCTCAGTGGAGATATTTACTGATAAACAGCTACCTACGCAGCATGTTCATGTCATTCCTAAATGAGCTTTTATCTCTCTCTCCTCACCACAAATCAGATTCTTCTGAAGAGTTCCCAGTACATTATCCTTTCCCCTGTGTATTTACCTTAACAAGCTCCAGCTGTTTTTATTCTCAGAATGTTTACTCCCTGATATACTGCTGCCTACGTCCTTCGTAAGTGCAGGTCCTAACTGAGCTTTTTTCTCTGTTCCCTCACCACAATCCAGATTCTTTTGGGCGTTACCAGTACAGTAACCATACCAAGAAATACTTAAATTATTAAGCTACTGCTTTTCTTAATATCAGTGGAGATATTTACTGATAAACAGCTACATACGCAGCATGTACATCTCGTTCCTAAATGAGCATTTTTCTCTGTTCCCTCACCACAATCCAGATTCTTTTGGGGAGTTACCAGTACAGTATCCATACCTGGAAATACTTAATTTATTAAGCTACAGCTTTTCTTAATCTCAGTGGAGATATATACTGATAAACAGCTACGTATGCAGCATGTTCATGTCGTTCCTAAATGAGCTTTTATCTCTCTCCCCTCACCACAAATCAGATTCTTCTGAGGAGTTCCCAGTACATTATCCTTTCCTATGTGTAATTACCTTAACAAGCTCCAGCTGTTTTTATTCTCAGAAGGTTTACTCCCTGATATACAGCTGCCTACCCACTTCGTAAGTGCAGGTCCTAAATGAGCTATTTTCTCTGTTCCCTCACCACAATCAGGATTCTTTTGGGTACTTACCAGTACAGTAACCATACCAGGAAGTACTTAATTTATTAAGCTACTGCTTTTCTTAATCTCAGTGGAGATATTTACTGATAAACAGCTACCTACGCAGCATGTTCATGTCGTTCCTAAATGAGCTTTTATCTCTCTCCCTCACCACAAATCAGATTCTTCTGAGGAGTTCCCAGTACATTATCCTTTCCCCTGTGTAATTACCTTAACAAGCTCCAGCTGTTTTTATTCTCAGAATCGATACTCCCTGATATACAGCTGCCTACCCCCTTCGTAAGTGCAGGTCCTAAATGAGCTTTTTTCTCTGTTCCCTCACCACAATCCAGATTCTTTTGGGGAGTTATCAGTACAGTAACCATACCAGGAAGTACTTAATTTATTAAGCTACTGCTTTTCTTAATCTCAGTGGAGATATTTACTGATAAACAGCTACCTACGCAGCATGTTCATGTCGTTCCTAAATGAGCTTTTATCTCTCTCCCCTCACCACAAATCAGATTCTTCTGAGGAGTTCCCAGTACATTATCCTTTCCCCTGTGTAATTACCTTAACAAGCTCCAGCTGTTTTTATTCTCATAATCGATACTCCCTGATATACAGCTGCCTACCCCCTTCGTAAGTGCAGGTCCTAAATGAGCTTTTTTCTCTGTTCCCTCACCACAATCCAGATTCTTTTGGGGAGTTACCAGTACAGTAACCATACCAGGAAGTACTTAATTTATTAAGCTCCTGCTTTTCTTAATCTCAGTGGAGATATTTACTGATAAACAGCTAACTACGCAGCATGTTCATGTCGTTCCTAAATGAGCTTTTTTCTCTGTTCCCTCACCACAATCCAGATTCTTTTGGGGAGTTACCAGTACAGTATCCATACCAGGAAGTACTTAATTTATTAAGCTACTGCTTTTCTTAATCTCAGTGGAGATATTTACTGATGAACAGCTATCTACGCAGCATGTTCATGTCGTTCCTAAATGAGCTTTTATCTCTCTCCCCTCACCACAAATCAGATTCTTCAGAGGAGTTCCCAGTACATTATCTTTTCCCCTGTGTAATTACCTTAACAAGCTCCAGCTGTTTTTATTCTCAGAATCGATACTCCCTGATATACAGCTGCCTACTCCCTTCGTAAGTGCAGGTCCTAAATGAGCTCTTTTCTCTGTTCCCTCACCACAATCCAGATTCTTTTGGGGAGTTACCAGTACAGTAACCATACCAGGAAGTACTTAATTTATTAAGCTCCTGCTTTTCTTAATCTCAGTGGAGATATTTACTGATAAACAGCTATCTACGCAGCATGTTCATGTCGTTCCTAAATGAGCTTTTATCTCTCTCCCCTCACCACAAATCAGATTCTTCTGAGGAGTTCCCAGTACATTATCCTTTCCCCTGTGTAATTACCTTAACAAGCTCCAGCTGTTTTTATTCTCAGAATTACTCCCTGATATACAGCTGCCTACCCCCTTCGTAAGTGCAGGTCCTAAATGAGCTTTTTTCTCTGTTCCCTCACCACAATCCAGATTCTTTTGGGGAGTTACCAGTACATAACCATACCAGGAAGTACTTAATTTATTAAGCTCCTGCTTTTCTTAATCTCAGTGGAGATATTTACTGATAAACAGCTACCTACGCAGCATGTTCATGTCGTTCCTAAATGAGCTTTTCTCTCTCCCTCACCACTATCCAGATTCTTTTGGGGAGTTACCAGTACAGTATCCATACCAGGAAGTACTTAATTTATTAAGCTACTGCTTTTCTTAATCTCAGTGGAGTATTTACTGATAACAGCTACCTACGCAGCATGTTCATGTCGTTCCTAAATGAGCTTTTATCTCTCTCCCCTCACCACAAATCAGATTCTTCTGGGAGTTCCCAGTACATAATCCTTTCCCCTGTGTAATTACCTTAACAAGCTCCAGCTGTTTTTATTCTCAGAGATATTTCCCTGATATACAGCTGCCTACCCCCTTCGTAAGTGCAGGTCTAAATGAGCTTTTTTCTCTGTTCCCTCACCACAATCCAGATTCTTTTGGGAGTTACCAGTACAGTAACCATACTAGGAAGTACTTAATTTAGTAAGCTACTGCTTTTCTTAATCTCAGTGGAGATATTTACTGATAACACTGCTACCTACGCAGCATGTTCATGTCGTCCTAAATGAGCTTTTTCTCTGTTCCCTCACCACAAATCAGATTCTTCTGAGGAGTTCCCAGTACATTATCCTTTCCCCTGTGTAATTACCTTAACAAGCTCCAGCTGTTTTTATTCTCAGAATTACTCCCTGATATACAGCTGCCTACCCGCTTCGTAAGTGCAGGTCCTAAATGAGCTTTTTTCTCCCTCACCACAATCCAGATTCTTTTGGGGAGTTACCAGTACAGTTACCATACCAGGAAGTACGTAATTTATTAAGCTACTGCTTTTCTTAATCTCAGTGGAGATATTTACTGATAAACAGCTACCTACGCAGCATGTTCATGTCCCTTCTAAATGAGCTTTTATCTCTCTCCCCTCACCACAAATCAGATTCTTCTGAGGAGTTCCCAGTACATTATCCTTTCCCCTGTGTAATTTCCTTAACAAGTTCCAGCTGTTTTTATTTCCAGAAGGTTACTCCGCGATATACTGCTGCCTACCCCCTTCGTAAGTGCAGGTCCTAAATGAGCTTTTTTCTCTGTTCCCTCACCACAATCCAGATTCTTTTGGCGAGTTACCAGTACAGTATCCATACCAGGAAGTACTTAATTTATTAAGCTACTGCTTTTCTTAATCTCAGTGGAGATATTTACTGATAAACAGTTACGTATGCAGCATGTTCATGTCGTTCCTAAATGAGCTTTTATCTCTCTCCATTCACCACAAATCAGATTCTTCTGAGGAGTTCCCAGTACATTATCCTTTCCCCTGTGTATTTACCTTAACAAGCTCCAGCTGTTTTTATTCTCAGAAGGTTTACTCCCTGATATACTGCTGCCTACGCCCTTCGTAAGTGCAGGTCCTAACTGAGCTTTTTTCTCTGTTCCCTCACCACAATCCAGATTCTTTTGGGCGTTACCAGTACAGTAACCATACCAAGAAGTATTAATTTATTAAGCTACTGCTTTTCTTAATCTCAGTGGAGATATTTAATGATAAACTGCTACATACGCAGCATGTACATCTCGTTCCTAAATGAGCTTTTTTCTCTGTTCCCTCACCACAATCCAGATTCTTTTGGGGAGTTACCAGTACAGTATCCATACCAGGAAATACTTAATTTATTAAGCTACTGCTTTTCTTAATCTCAGTGGAGATATATACTGATAAACAGCTACGTATGCAGCATGTTCATGTCGTTCCTAAATGAGCTTTTATCTCTCTCCCGTCACCACAAATCAGATTCTTCTGAGGAGTTCCCAGTACATTATCATTTCCCCTGTGTAATTACCTTAAGAAGCTCCAGCTGTTATTATTCTCAGAATGTTTACTCGCTGATATAAAGCTGCCTACCCCCTTCGTAAGTGCAGGTCCTAAATGAGCTTTTTTCTCTGTTCCCTCACCACAATCCAGATTCTTTTGGGGAGTTACCAGTACAGTAACCATACCAGGAAGTACTTAATTTATTAAGCTACTGATTTTCTTAATCTCAGTGGATGTATTTACTGATAAACAGCTACCTACGCAGCATGGTCATGTCGTTCCTAAATGAGCTTTTATCTCTCTCCCCTCACCACAAATCAGATTCTTCTGAGGAGTTCCCAGTACATTATCCTTTCCCCTGTGTAATTACCTTAACCAGCTCCAGCTGTTTTTATTCTCAGAATCGATACTCCCTGATATACAGCTGCCTACCCCCTTCGTAAGTGCAGGTCCTAAATGAGCTTTTTTCTCTGTTCCCTCACCACAATCCAGATTCTTTTGGGGAGTTACCAGTACAGTAACCATACCAGGAAGTACTTAATTTATTAAGCTATTGCTTTTCTTAATCTCAGTGGAGATATTTACTGATAAACTGCTACCTACGCAGCATGTTCATGTCGTTCCTAAATGAGCTTTTATCTCTCTCCCCTCACCACAATCAGATTCTTCTGAGGAGTTCCCAGTACATTATCCTTTCCCCTGTGTAATTACCTTAACAAGCTCCAGCTGTTTTTATTCTCAGAATCGATACTACTGATATACAGCTGCCTACCCCCTTCGTAAGTGCAGGTCCTAAATGAGCTTTTCCCTCACCACAATCCAGATTCTTTTGGGGAGTTACCAGTACAGTAACCATACCAGGAAGTACTTAATTTATTAAGCTACTGCTTTTCTTAATCTCAGTGGAGATATTTACTGATACAGCTACCTACGCAGCATGTTCATGTCGTTCCTAAATGAGCTTTTATCTCTCTCCCTCACCACAAATCAGATTCTTCTGAGGAGTTCCCAGTACATTATCCTTTCCCCTGTGTAATTACCTGAACAAGCTCCAGCTGTTTTTATTCTCAGAATCGATACTCCCTGATATACAGCTGCCTACCCCCTTCGTAAGTGCAGGTCCTAAATGAGCTTTTTTCTCTGTTCCCTCACCACAATCCAGATTCTTTTGGGGAGTTACCAGTACAGTAACCATACCAGGAAGTACTTAATTTATTAAGCTACTGCTTTTCTTAATCTCAGTGGAGATATTTACTGATAAACAGCTACCTACGCAGCATGTTCATGTCATTCCTAAATGAGCTTTTATCTCTCTCTCCTCACCACAAATCAGATTCTTCTGAAGAGTTCCCAGTACATTATCCTTTCCCCTGTGTATTTACCTTAACAAGCTCCAGCTGTTTTTATTCTCAGAATGTTTACTCCCTGATATACTGCTGCCTACGTCCTTCGTAAGTGCAGGTCCTAACTGAGATTTTTTCTCTGTTCCCTCACCACAATCCAGATTCTTTTGGGCGTTACCAGTACAGTAACCATACCAAGAAATACTTAAATTATTAAGCTACTGCTTTTCTTAATATCAGTGGAGATATTTACTGATAAACAGCTACATACGCAGCATGTACATCTCGTTCCTAAATGAGCATTTTTCTCTGTTCCCTCACCACAATCACATTCTTTTGGGGAGTTACCAGTACAGTATCCATACCAGGAAATACTTAATTTATTAAGCTACAGCTTTTCTTAATCTCAGTGGAGATATATACTGATAAACAGCTACGTATGCAGCATGTTCATGTCGTTCCTAAATGAGCTTTTATCTCTCTCCCCTCACCACAAATCAGATTCTTCTGAGGAGTTCCCAGTACATTATCCTTTCCTATGTGTAATTACCTTAACAAGCTCCAGCTGTTTTTATTCTCAGAATCGATACTCCCTGATATACAGCTGTACCCCTTCGTAAGTGCAGGTCCTAAATGAGCTTTTTTCTCTGTTCCCTCACCACAATCCAGATTCTTTTGGGGAGTTACCAGTACAGTAACCATACCAGGAAGTACTTAATTTATTAAGCTACTGCTTTTCTTAATCTCAGTGGAGATATTTACTGATAAACAGCTACCTACGCAGCAAGGTCATGTCTTTCCTAAATGAGCTTTTATCTCTCTCCCCTCACCACAAATCAGATTCTTCTGAGGAGTTCCCAGTACATTATCCTTTCCCCTGTGTAATTACCTTAACAAGCTCCAGCTGTTTTTATTCTCATAATCGATACTCCCTGATATACAGCTGCCTACCCCCTTCGTAAGTGCAGGTCCTAAATGAGCTTTTTTCTCTGTTCCCTCACCACAATCCAGATTCTTTTGGGGAGTTACCAGTACAGTAACCATACCAGGAAGTACTTAATTTATTAAGCTACTGCTTTTCTTAATTTTAGTGGAGATATTTACTGATAAACAGCTACCTACGCAACATGTTCATGTCGTTCCTAAATGAGCTTTTTTCTCTGTTCCCTCACCACAATCCAGATTCTTTTGGGGAGTTACCAGTACAGTAACCATACCAGGAAGTACTTAATTTATTAAGCTACTGCTTTTTTTAATCTCAGTGGAGATATTTACTGATAAACAGCTACCTACGCAGCATGTTCATGTCGTTCCTAAATGAGCTTTTATCTCTCTCCCTCACCACAAATCAGATTCTACTGAGGAGTTCCCAGTACATTATCCTTTCCCCTGTGTAATTACCTTAACAAGCTCCAGGTGTTTTTATTCTCAGAATCGATACTCCCTGATATACAGCTGCCTACCCCCTTCGTAAGTGCAGGTCCTAAATGAGCTTTTTTCTCTGTTCCCTCACCACAATCCAGATTCTTTTGGGGAGTTACCAGTACAGTAACCATACCAGGAAGTACTTAATTTATTAAGCTACTGCTTTTCTTAATCTCAGTGGAGATATTTACTGATAAACAGCTACCTACGCAGCATGTTCATGTCGTTCCTAAATGAGCTTTTTTCTCTGTTTCCTCACCACAATCCAGATTCTTTTGGGCGTTACCAGTACAGTATCCATACCAGGAAGTACTTAATTTATTAAGCTACAGCTTATCTTAATCTCAGTGGAGATATTTACTGATAAACAGCTACGTATGCAGCATGTTCATGTCGTTCCAAAATGAGCTTTTTTCTCTGTTCCCTCACCACAATCCAGATTCTTTTGAGGAGTTCCCAGGTACATTATCCTTTCCCCTGTGTAATTACCTTAACAAGCTCCAGCTGTTTTTATTCTCAGAAGGTTTAGTCCCTGATATACAGCTGCCTACCCCCTTCGTAAGTGCAGGTCCTAAATGAGCTTTTTTCTCTGTTCCCTCACCACAATACAGATTATTTTTGGGAGTTACTAGTACAGTAACCATACCAGGAAGTACTTAATTTATTAAGCTACTGCTTTTCTTAATCTCAGTGGAGATATTTACTGATAAACAGCTACCTACGCAGCATGTTCATGTCGTTCCTAAATGAGCTTTTATCTCGCTCCCCTCACGACAAATCAGATTCTTCTGAGGAGTTCCCAGTACATTATCCTTTCCCCTGTGTAATTACCTTAACAAGCTCCAGCTGTTTTTATTCTCAGAAGGTTTACTCCCTGATATACAGCTGCTACTCCCTTCGTAAGTGCAGGTCCTAAATGAGATTTTTTTCTCTGTTCCCTCACCACAATCCAGATTCTTTTGGGGAGTTACCAGTACAGTAACCATACCAGGAAGTACTTAATTTATTAAGCTACTGCTTTTCTTAATCTCAGTGGAGATATTTACTGATAAACACCTACCTACGCAGCATGTTCATGTCGTTCCTAAATGAGCTTTTATCTCTCTCCCCTCACCACAAATCAGATTTTTCTGGGGGTTCCCAGTACATTATCCTTTCCCCTGTGTAATTACCTTAACAAATCCAGCTGGTTTTATTCTCAGAAGGCTTACTCCCTGATATACAGCTGCCTACCCCATTCGTAAGTGCTGGTCCTAAATGAGCTTTTTTCTCTGTTCCCCTCACCACAATCCAGATTCTTTTGGGTAGTTACCAGTACAGTAACCATACCTGGAAGTACTTAATTTATTAAGCTACTGCTTTTCTTAATCTCAGTGGAGATATTTACTGATAAACAGCTACCTATGCAGCATGTTCATGTCGTTCCTAAATGAGCTTTTATCTCTCTCCCCTCACCACAAATGAGATTCTTCTGAGGAGTTCCCAGTACATTTTCCTTTCCTCTGTGTAATTGCCTTAAAAAGCTCCAGCTTTTTTTATTCTCAGAAATTTAACTCCCTGATATACAGCTGCCTACCCCCTTCGTAAGTGCAGATCCTAAATGAGATATTTTCTCTGTTCCCTCACCACAATTCAGATTCTTTTGGGGAGTTACCAGTACAGTAACGATACCAGGAAGTACTTAATTTATTAAGCTACTGCTTTTCTTAATCTCAGTGGAGATATTTACTGATAAACAGCTACGTTCGCATCATGTTCATGTCGTCCATAAATCATCTTTTATCTCTCTCCTCTCACCACAAATCAGATTCTTCTGAGGAGTTCCCAGGACATTATCCGTTCCCCTGTGTAATTACCTTAACAAGCTCCAGCTGTTTTTATTCTCAGAATCGATACTCCCTGATATACAGCTGCCTACCCCCTTCGTAAGTGCAGGTCCTAAATGAGCTTTTTTCTCTGTTCCCTCACCACAATCCAGATTCTTTTGGGGAGTTACCAGTACAGTAACCATACCAGGAAGTACTTAATTTATTAAGCTACTGCTTTTCTTAATCTCAGTGGAGATATTTACTGATAAACAGCTACCTACGCAGCATGTTCATGCCGTTCCTAAATGAGCTTTTATCTCTCTCCCCTCACCACAAATCAGATTCTTCTGAGGAGTTCCCAGTACATTATCCTTTCCCCTGTGTAATTACCTTAACAAGCTCCAGCTTTTTTTATTCACAGAATCGATACTCCCTGATATACAACTGCCTACCCCCTTCGTAAGTGCAGGTCCTAAATGAGCTATTTTCTCTGTTCCCTCACCACAATCCAGATTCTTTTAGGGAGTTACCAGTACAGTAACCATACCAGGAAGTACTTAATTTATTAAGCTACTGCTTTTTTTAATCTCAGTGGAGATATTTACTGATAAACAGCTACCTACGCAGCATGTTCATGTCGTTCCTAAATGAGCTTTTATCTCTCTCCCCTCACCACAAATCAGATTCTTCTGAGGAGTTCCCAGTACATTATCCTTTCCCCTGTGTAATTACCTTAACAAGCTCCAGCTGTTTTTATTCTCAGAAGGTTTACTCCCTGATATACAGCTGCCTACCCCCTTCGTAAGTGCAGGTCCTAAATGAGCTTTTTTCTCTGTTCCCTCACCACAATCCAGATTCTTTTGGGGAGTTACCAGTACAGTAACCATACCAGGAAGTACTTAATTTATTAAGCTACTGCTTTTCTTAATCTCAGTGGAGATATTTACTGATAAACAGCTAACTACGCAGCATGTTCATGTCGTTCCTAAATGAGCTTTTTTCTCTGTTCCCTCTCCACAATCCAGATTCTTTTGGGGAGTTACCAGTACATTATCCTTTCCCCTGTGTAATTACCTTAACAAGCTCCAGCTGTTTTTATTCTCAGAAGGTTTACTCCCTGATAGACTGCTGCCTACCCCCTTCGTAAGTGCAGGTCCTAAATGAGCTTTTTTCTCTGTTCCCTCACCACAAGACAGAATCTTTTGGTGAGTTACCAGTACAGTAACCATACCAGGAAGTACTTAATTTATTAAGCTACTGCTTTTCTTAATCTCAGTGGAGATATTTACTGATAAACAGTTACCTACGCAGCATGTTCATATCGTTCCTAAATGAGCTTTTATCTCTCTCCCCTCACCACAAATCAGATTCTTCTGAGGAGTTCCCAGTACATTATCCTTTCCCCTGTGTAATTACCTTAACAAGCTCCAGCTGTTTTTTATTCTCAGAAGGTTTATTCTCTGATATACAGCTGCCTACCCCCTTCGTAAGTGCAGGTCCTAAATGAGCTTTTCTCTCTGTTCCCTCACCACAATCCAGATTCTTTTGGGGAGTTACCAGTACAGTATCCATAGCAGGAAATACTTAATTTATTAAGCTACTTCTTTTCTGAATCTCAGTGGAGACATTTACTGATAAACAGCTACCTACGCAGGATGTTCATGTCGTTCCTAAATGAGCTTTTATCTCTCTCCCCTCACCACAAATCAGATTCTTCTGAGGGGTTCCCAGTACATTATCCTTTCCCCTGTGTAATTACCTTAACAAGCTCCAGCTGTTTTTATTCTCAGAAGGTTTACTCCCTGATATACAGCTGCCTACCCCCTTCGTAAGTGCAGGTCATAATTGAGCTTTTTTCTCTGTTCCCTCACCACAATCCAGATTCTTTTGCGGAGTTACCAGTACAGTAACCATACCAGGAAGTACTTAATTTATTAAGCTACTGCTTTTCTTAATCTCAGTGGAGATATTTACTGATAAACAGCTACCTACGCAGCATGTTCATGTCGTTCCTAAATGAGCTTTTTTCTCTGTTCCCTCTCCACAATCCAGATTCTTTTGGGGAGTTACCAGTACAGTATCCATACCAGGAAGTACTTAATTTATTAAGCTACTGCTTTTCTTAATCTCAGTGGAGATATTTACTGATAAACAGCTACCTACGCAGCATGTTCATGTCGTTCCTACATGAGCTTTTATCTCTCTCCCCTCACCACAAATCAGATTCTTCTGAGGAGTTCCCAGTACATTATCCTTTCCCCTGTGTAATTACCTTAA
>NW_025961566.1:0-36656 GCF_023159225.1 Perognathus longimembris pacificus | reverse complement strand
GATAAAAGCTCATTTAGGAACGACATGAACATGCTGCGTAGGTAGCTGTTTATCAGTAAATATCTCCACTGAGATTAAGAAAAGCAGTAGCTTAATAAATTAAGTACTTCCTGGTATGGTTACTGTACTGTTAACTCCCCAAAAGAATCTGGATTGTGGTGAGGGAACAGAGAAAAAAGCTCATTTAGGACCTGCACTTATGAAGGGGGTAGGCAGCTGTATATCAGGGAGTAAACCTTCTGAGAATAAAAACAGCTGGAGCTTGTTAAGGTAATTACACAGGGGAAAGGATAATGTACTGGGAACTCCTCAGAAGAATCTGATTTGTGGTGAGGGGAGAGAGATAAAAGCTCATTTAGGAACGACATGAACATGCTGCGTAGGTAGCTGTTTATCAGTAAATATCTCCACTGAGATTAAGAAAAGCAGTAGCTTAATAAATTAAGTAATTCCTGGTATGGTTACTGTACTGGTAACTCCCCAAAAGAATCTGGATTGTGGTGAGGGAACAGAGAAAAAAGCTCATTTAGGACCTGCACTTACGAAGGGGGTAGGCAGCTGTATATCAGGGAGTAAACCTTCTGAGAATAAAAACAGCTGGAGTTTGTTAAGGTAATTACACAGGGGAAAGGATAATGTACTGGGAACTCCTCAGAAGAATCTGATTTGTGGTGAGGGGAGAGAGATAAAAGCTCATTTAGGAACGACATGAACATGCTGCGTAGGTAGCTGTTTATCAGTAAATATCTCCACTGAGATTAAGAAAAGCAGTAGCTTAATAAATTAAGTACTTCCTGGTATGGTTACTGTACTGGTAACTCCCAAAAGAATCTGGATTGTGGTGAGGGAACAGAGAAAAAAGCTCATTTAGGACCTGCACTTACGAAGGGGGTAGGCAGCTGTATATCAGGGAGTAAACCTTCTGAGAATAAAAACAGCTGGAGCTTGTTAAGGTAATTACACAGGGGAAAGGATAATGTACTGGGAACTCCTCAGAAGAATCTGATTTGTGGTGAGGGGAGAGAGATAAAAGCTCATTTAGGAACGACATGAACATGCTGCGTAGGTAGCTGTTTATCAGTAAATATCTCCACTGAGATTAAGAAAAGCAGTAGCTTACTAAATTAAGTTCTTCCTGGTATGGTTACTGTACTGGTAACTCCCCAAAAGAATCTGGATTGTGGTGAGGGAACAGAGAAAAAAGCTCATTTAGGACATGCACTTACGAAGGGGGTAGGCAGCTGTATATCAGGGAGTAAACCTTCTGAGAATAAAAACAGCTGGAGCTTGTTAAGGTAATTACACAGGGGAAAGGATAATGTACTGGGAACTCCTCAGAAGAATCTGATTTGTGGTGAGGGGAGAGAGATAAAAGCTCATTTAGGAACGACATGAACATGCTGCGTAGGTAGCTGTTTATCAGTAAATATCTCCACTGAGATTAAGAAAATCAGTAGCTTAATAAATTAAGTACTTCCTGGTATGGTTACTGTACTGGTAACTCCCCAAAAGAATCTGGATTGTGGTGAGGGAACAGAGAAAAAAGCTCATTCAGGACCTGCACTTACGAAGGGGGTAGGCAGCTGTATATCAGGGAGTAAACCTTCTGAGAATAAAAACAGCTGGAGCTTGTTAAGGTAATTACACAGGGGAAAGGATAATGTACTGGGAACTCCTCAGAAGAATCTGATTTGTGGTGAGGGGAGAGAGATAAAAGCTCATTTAGGAACGACATGAACATGCTGCGTAGGTAGCTGTTTATCAGTAAATATCTCCACTGAGATTAAGAAAAGCAGTAGCTTAATAAATTAAGTACTTCTGGTATGGTTACTGTACTGGTAACTCCCCAATAGAATCTGGATTGTGGTGAGGGAACAGAGAAAAAAGCTCATTTAGGACCTGCACTTACGAAGGGGGTAGGCAGGTGTATATCAGGGAGTAAACCTTCTGAGAATAAAAACAGCTGGAGCTTGTTAAGGTAATTACACAGGGGAAAGGATAATGTACTGGGAACTCCTCAGAAGAATCTGATTTGTGGTGAGGGGAGAGAGATAAAAGCTCATTTAGGAACGACATGAACATGCTGCGTAGGTAGCTGTTTATCAGTAAATATCTCCACTGAGAATAAGAAAAGCAGTAGCTTAATAAATTAAGTACTTCCTGGTATGGTTACTGTACTGGTAACTCCCCAAAAGAATCTGGATTGTGGTGAGGGAACAGAGAAAAAGCTGATTTAGGACCTGCACTTACGAAGGGGGTAGGCAGCTGTATATCAGGGAGTAAACCTTCTGAGAATAAAAACAGCTGGAGCTTGTTAAGGTAGTTACACAGGGGAAAGGATAATGCACTGGGAACTCCTCAGAAGAATCTGATTTGTGGTGAGGGGAGAGAGATAAAAGCTCATTTAGGAACGACATGAACATGCTGCGTAGGTAGCAGTTTATCAGTAAATATCTCCACTGAGATTAAGAAAAGCAGTAGCTTAATAAATTAAGTACTTCCTGGTATGGTTACTGTACTGGTAACTCCCCAAAAGAATCTGGATTGTGGTGAGGGAACAGAGAAAAAAGCTCATTTAGGACCTGCACTTACGAAGGGGGTAGGCAGCTGTATATCAGGGAGTAAACCATCTGAGAATAAAAACAGCTGCAGCTTGTTAAGGTAGTTACACAGGGGAAAGGATAATGTACTGGGAACTCCTCAGAAGAATCTGATTTGTGGTGAGGGGAGAGAGATAAAAGCTCATTTAGGAACGACATGAACATGCTGCGTAGGTAGCTGTTTATCAGTAAATATCTCCACTGAGATTAAGAAAAGCAGTAGCTTAATAAATTAAGTAATTCCTGGTATGGTTACTGTACTGGTAACTCCCCAAAAGAATCTGGATTGTGGTGAGGGAACAGAGAAAAAAGCTCATTTAGAACCTGCACTTACGAAGGGGGTAGGCAGCTGTATATCAGGGAGTAAACCTTTTGAGAATAAACACAGCTAGAGCTTGTTAAGGTAATTACACACGGGAAAGGATAATGTACTGGGAACTCCTCAGAAGAATCTGATTTGTGGTGAGAGGAGAGAGATAAAGCTCATTTAGGAACGACATGAACATGCTGCGTAGGTAGCTGTTTATCAGTAAATATCTCCACTGAGATTAAGAAAAGCAGTAGCTTACTAAATTAAGTTCTTCCTGGTATGGTTACTGTACTGGTAACTCCCCAAAAGAATCTGGATTGTGGTGAGGGAACAGAGAAAAAAGCTCATTTAGGACCTGCACTTACGAAGGGGGTAGGCAGCTGTATATCAGGGAGTAAACCTTCTGAGAATAAAAACAGCTGGAGCTTGTTAAGGTAATTACACAGGGGAAAGGATAATGTACTGGGAACTCCTCAGAAGAATCTGATTTGTGGTGAGGGGAGAGAGATAAAAGCTCATTTAGGAACGACATGAACATGCTGCGTAGGTAGCTGTTTATCAGTAAATATCTCCACTGAGATTAAGAAAAGCAGTAGCTTAATAAATTAAGTACTTCCTGGTATGGTTACTTTACTGGTAACTCCCAAAAGAATCTGGATTGTGGTGAGGGAACAGAGAAAAAAGCTCATTTAGGACCTGCACTTACGAAGGGGGTAGGCAGCTGTATATCAGGGAGTAAACCTTCTGAGAATAAAAACAGCTGGAGCTTGTTAAGGTAATTACACAGGGGAAAGGATAATGTACTGGGAACTCCTCAGAAGAGTCTGATTTGTGGTGAGGGGAGAGAGATAAAAGCTCATTTAGGAACGACATGAACATGCTGCGTAGGTAGCTGTTTATCAGTAAATATCTCCACTGAGATTAAGAAAAGCAGTAGCTTAATAAATTAAGTACTTCCTGGTATGGTTACTGTACTGGTAACTCCCCAAAAGAATCTGGATTGTGGTGAGGGAACAGAGAAAAAAGCTCATTTAGGACCTGCACTTACCAAGGGGGTAGGCAGCTGTATATCAGGGAGTAAACCTTCTGAGAATAAACACAGCTGGAGATTGTTAAGGTAATTACACAGGGGAAAGGATAATGTACTGGGAACTCCTCAGAAGAATCTGATTTGTGGTGAGGGGAGAGAGATAAAAGCTCATTTAGGAACGACATGAACATGCTGCGTAGGTAGCTGTTTATCAGTAAATATCTCCACTGAGATTAAGAAAAGCAGTAGGTTAATAAATTAAGTACTTCCTGGTATGGTTACTGTACTGGTAACTCCCCAAAAGAATCTGGATTGTGGTGAGGGAACAGAGAAAATAGCTCATTCAGGACCTGCACTTACGAAGGGGTTAGGCAGCTGTATATCAGAGAGTAAACCTTCTGAGAATAAAAACAGCTGGAGCTTGTTAAGGTAATTACACAGGGGAAAGGATAATGTACTGGGAACTCCTCAGAAGAATCTGATTTGTGGTGAGGGGAGAGAGATAAAAGCTCATTAAGAACGACATGAACATGCTGCGTAGGTAGCTGTTTATCAGTAAATATCTCCACTGAGATTAAGAAAAGCAGTAGCTTAATAAATTAAGTACTTCCTGGTATGGTTACTGTACTGGTAACTCCCCAAAAGAATCTGGATTGTGGTGAGGGAACAGAGAAAAAAGCTCATTTAGGACCTGCACTTACGAAGGGGGTAGGCATCTGTATATCAGGGAGTAAACCTTCTGAGAATAAAAACAGCTGGAGCTTGTTAAGGTAATTACACAGGGGAAAGGATAATGTACTGGGAACTCCTCAGAAGAATCTGATTTGTGGTGAGGGGAGAGAGATAAAATGCTCATTTAGGAACGACATGAACGTGCTGCGTAGGTAGCTGTTTATCAGTAAATATCACCACTGAGATTAAAAAAAGCAGTAGCTTAATAAATTAAGTACTTCCTGGTATGGTTACTGTACTGGTAACTCCCCAAAAGAATCTGGATTGTGGCGAGGGAACAGAGAAAAAAGCTCATTTAGGACCTACATTTACGAAGGGGGTAGGCAGCTGTATATCAGGGAGTAAACCTTCTGAGAATAAAAACAGCTGGAGCTTGTTAAGGTAATTACACAGGGGAAAGGATAATGTACTGGAACTCCTCAGAAGAATCTGATTTGTGGTGAGGGGAGAGAGATAAAAGCTCATTTAGGAACGACATGAACATGCTGCGTAGGTAGCTGTTTATCAGTAAATATCTCCACTGAGATTAAGAAAAGCAGTAGCTTAATAAATTAAGTACTTCCTGGTATGGTTACTGTACTGGTAACTCCCCAAAAGAATCTGGATTGTGGTGAGGGAACAGAGAAAAAAGCTCATTTAGGACCTGCACTTACGAAGGGGGTAGGCAGCTGTATATCAGGGAGTAAACCTTCTGAGAATAAAAACAGCTGGAGCTTGTTAAGGTAATTACACAGGGGAAAGGATAATGTACTGGGAACTCCTCAGAAGAATCTGATTTGTGGTGAGGGGAGAGAGATAAAAGCTCATTTAGGAACGACATGAACATGCTGCGTAGGTAGCTGTTTATCAGTAAATATCTCCACTGAGATTAAGAAAAGCAGTAGCTTACTAAATTAAGTTCTTCCTGGTATGGTTACTGTACTGGTAACTCCCCAAAAGAATCTGGATTGTCGTGAGGGAACAGAGAAAAAAGCTCATTTAGGACGTGCACTTACGAAGGGGATAGGCAGCTGTATATCAGGGAGTAAACCTTCTGAGAATAAAAACAGCTGGAGTTTGTTAAGGTAATTACACAGGGGAAAGGATAATGTACTGGGAACTCCTCAGAAGAATCTGATTTGTGGTGAGGGGAGAGAGATAAAAGCTCATTTAGGAACGACATGAACATGCTGCGTAGGTAGCTGTTTATCAGTAAATATCTCCACTGAGATTAAGAAAAGCAGTAGCTTAATAAATTAAGTACTTCCTGGTATGGTTACTGTACTGGTAACTCCCCAAAAGAATCTGGATTGTGGTGAGGGAACAGAGAAAAAAGCTCATTTAGGACCTGCACTTACGAAGGGGGTAGGCAGCTGTATATCAGGGAGTAAACCTTCTGACAATAAAAACAGCTGGAGCTTGTTAAGGTAATTACACAGGGGAAAGGATAATGTACTGGGAACTCCTCAGAAGAATGTGATTTGTGGTGAGGGGAGAGAGATAAAAGCTCATTTAGGAACGACATGAACATGCTGCGTAGGTAGCTGTTTATCAGTAAATATCTCCACTGAGATTAAGAAAAGCAGTAGCTTAATAAATTAAGTAATTCCTGGTATGGTTACTGTACTGGTAACTCCCCAAAAGAATCTGGATTGTGGTGAGGGAACAGAGAAAAAAGCTCATTTAGAACCTGCACTTACGAAGGGGGTAGGCAGCTGTATATCAGGGAGTAAACCTTCTGAGAATAAACACAGCTAGAGCTTGTTAAGGTAATTACACACGGGAAAGGATAATGTACTGGGAACTCCTCAGAAGAATCTGATTTGTGGTGAGAGGAGAGAGATAAAAGCTCATTTAGGAACGACATGAACATGCTGCGTAGGTAGCTGTTTATCAGTAAATATCTCCACTGAGATTAAGAAAAGCAGTAGCTTACTAAATTAAGTTCTTCCTGGTATGGTTACTGTACTGGTAACTCCCCAAAAGAATCTGGATTGTGGTGAGGGAACAGAGAAAAAAGCTCATTTAGGACCTGCACTTACGAAGGGGGTAGGCAGCTGTATATCAGGGAGTAAACCTTCTGAGAATAAAAACAGCTGGAGCTTGTTAAGGTAATTACACAGGGGAAAGGATAATGTACTGGGAACTCCTCAGAAGAATCTGATTTGTGGTGAGGGGAGAGAGATAAAAGCTCATTTAGGAACGACATGAACATGCTGCGTAGGTAGCTGTTTATCAGTAAATATCTCCACTGAGATTAAGAAAAGCAGTAGCTTACTAAATTAAGTTCTTCCTGGTATGGTTACTGTACTGGTAACTCCCCAAAAGAATCTGGATTGTGGTGAGGGAACAGAGAAAAAAGCTCATTTAGGACCTGCACTTACGAAGGGGGTAGGCAGCTGTATATCAGGGAGTAAACCTTCTGAGAATAAAAACAGCTGGAGCTTGTTAAGGTAATTACACAGGGGAAAGGATAATGTACTGGGAACTCCTCAGAAGAATCTGATTTGTGGTGAGGGGAGAGAGATAAAAGCTCATTTAGGAACGACATGAACATGCTGCGTAGGTAGCTGTTTATCAGTAAATATCTCCACTGAGATTAAGAAAAGCAGTAGCTTAATAAATTAAGTACTTCCTGGTATGGTTACTTTACTGGTAACTCCCCAAAAGAATCTGGATTGTGGTGAGGGAACAGAGAAAAAAGCTCATTTAGGACCTGCACTTACGAAGGGGGTAGGCAGCTGTATATCAGGGAGTAAACCTTCTGAGAATAAAAACAGCTGGAGCTTGTTAAGGTAATTACACAGGGGAAAGGATAATGTACTGGGAACTCCTCAGAAGAGTCTGATTTGTGGTGAGGGGAGAGAGATAAAAGCTCATTTAGGAACGACATGAACATGCTGCGTAGGTAGCTGTTTATCAGTAAATATCTCCACTGAGATTAAGAAAAGCAGTAGCTTAATAAATTAAGTACTTCCTGGTATGGTTACTGTACTGGTAACTCCCAAAAGAATCTGGATTGTGGTGAGGGAACAGAGAAAAAAGCTCATTTAGGACCTGCACTTACCAAGGGGGTAGGCAGCTGTATATCAGGGAGTAAACCTTCTGAGAATAAACACAGCTGGAGATTGTTAAGGTAATTACACAGGGGAAAGGATAATGTACTGGGAACTCCTCAGAAGAATCTGATTTGTGGTGAGGGGAGAGAGATAAAAGCTCATTTAGGAACGACATGAACATGCTGCGTAGGTAGCTGTTTATCAGTAAATATCTCCACTGAGATTAAGAAAAGCAGTAGGTTAATAAATTAAGTACTTCCTGGTATGGTTACTGTACTGGTAACTCCCCAAAAGAATCTGGATTGTGGTGAGGGAACAGAGAAAATAGCTCATTCAGGACCTGCACTTACGAAGGGGTTAGGCAGCTGTATATCAGAGAGTAAACCTTCTGAGAATAAAAACAGCTGGAACTTGTTAAGGTAATTACACAGGGGAAAGGATAATGTACTGGGAACTCCTCAGAAGAATCTGATTTGTGGTGACGGGAGAGAGATAAAAGCTCATTAAGAACGACATGAACATGCTGCGTAGGTAGCTGTTTATCAGTAAATATCTCCACTGAGATTAAGAAAAGCAGTAGCTTAATAAATTAAGTACTTCCTGGTATGGTTACTGTACTGGTAACTCCCCAAAAGAATCTGGATTGTGGTGAGGGAACAGAGAAAAAAGCTCATTTAGGACCTGCACTTACGAAGGGGGTTGGCAGCTGTATATCAGGGAGTAAACCTTCTGAGAATAAAAACAGCTGGAGCTTGTTAAGGTAATTACACAGGGGAAAGGATAATGTACTGGGAACTCCTCAGAAGAATCTGATTTGTGGTGAGGGGAGAGAGATAAAAGCTCATTTAGGAACGACATGAACGTGCTGCGTAGGTAGCTGTTTATCAGTAAATATCACCACTGAGATTAAGAAAAGCAGTAGCTTAATAAATTAAGTACTTCCTGGTATGGTTACTGTACTGGTAACTCCCCAAAAGAATCTGGATTGTGGTGAGGGAACAGAGAAAAAAGCTCATTTAGGACCTGCATTTACGAAGGGGGTAGGCAGCTGTATATCAGGGAGTAAACCTTCTGAGAATAAAAACAGCTGGAGCTTGTTAAGGTAATTACACAGGGGAAAGGATAATGTACTGGGAACTCCTCAGAAGAATCTGATTTGTGGTGAGGGGAGAGAGATAAAAGCTCATTTAGGAACGACATGAACATGCTGCGTAGGTAGCTGTTTATCAGTAAATATCTCCACTGAGATTAAGAAAAGCAGTAGCTTAATAAATTAAGTACTTCCTGGTATGGTTACTGTACTGGTAACTCCCCAAAAGAATCTGGATTGTGGTGAGGGAACAGAGAAAAAAGCTCATTTAGGACCTGCACTTACGAAGGGGGTAGGCAGCTGTATATCAGGGAGTAAACCTTCTGAGAATAAAAACAGCTGGAGCTTGTTAAGGTAATTACACAGGGGAAAGGATAATGTACTGGGAACTCCTCAGAAGAATCTGATTTGTGGTGAGGGGAGAGAGATAAAAGCTCATTTAGGAACGACATGAACGTGCTGCGTAGGTAGCTGTTTATCAGTAAATATCACCACTGAGATTAAGAAAAGCAGTAGCTTAATAAATTAAGTACTTCCTGGTATGGTTACTGTACTGGTAACTCCCCAAAAGAATCTGGATTGTGGTGAGGGAACAGAGAAAAAAGCTCATTTAGGACCTGCATTTACGAAGGGGGTAGGCAGCTGTATATCAGGGACTAAACCTTCTGAGAATAAACACAGCTGGAGCTTGTTAAGGTAATTACACAGGGGAAAGGATAATGTACTGGGAACTCCTCAGAAGAATCTGATTTGTGGTGAGGGGAGAGAGATAAAAGCTCATTTAGGAACGACATGAACATGCTGCGTAGGTAGCTGTTTATCAGTAAATATCTCCACTGAGATTAAGAAAAGCAGTAGCTTAATAAATTAAGTACTTCCTGGTATGGTTACTCTACTGGTAACTCCCCAAAAGAATCTGGATTGTGGTGAGGGAACAGAGAAAAAAGCTCATTTAGGACCTGCACTTCCGAAAGGGGGTAGGCAGCTGTATATCAGGGAGTAAACCTTCTGAGAATAAAAACAGCTGGAGCTTGTTAAGGTAATTACACAGGGGAAAGGATAATGTACTGGGAACTCCTCAGAAGAATCTGATTTGTGGTGAGGGGAGAGAGATAAAAGCTCATTTAGGAACGACATGAACATGCTGCGTAGGTAGCTGTTTATCAGTAAATATCTCCACTGAGATTAAGAAAAGCAGCAGCTTAGTAAATTAAGTACTTCCTGGTATGGTTACTGTACTGGTAACTCCCCAAAAGAATCTGGATTGTGGTGAGGGAACAGAGAAAAAAGCTCATTCAGGACCTGCACTTACGAAGGGGGTAGGCAGCTGTATATCAGGGAGTAAACCTTCTGAGAATAAAAACAGCTGGAGCTTGTTAAGGTAATTACACAGGGGAAAGGATAATGTACTGGGAACTCCTCAGAAGAATCTGATTTGTGGTGAGGGGAGAGAGATAAAAGCTCATTTAGGAACGACATGAACATGCTGCGTAGGTAGCTGTTTATCAGTAAATATCTCCACTGAGATTAAGAAAAGCAGTAGCTTAATAAATTAAGTAATTCCTGGTATGGTTACTGTACTGGTAACTCCCCAAAAGAATCTGGATTGTGGTGAGGGAACAGAGAAAAAGCTCATTTAGAACCTGCACTTACGAAGGGGGTAGGCCGCTGTATATCAGGGAGTAAACCTTCTGAGAATAAAAACAGCTGGAGCTTGTTAAGGTAATTACACAAGGGAAAGGATAATGTACTGGAAACTCCTGAGAAGAATCTGATTTGTGGTGAGGGGAGAGAGATCCAAGCTCATTTAGGAAGGACATGAACATGCTGCGTAGGTAGCTGTTTATCAGTAAATATCTCCACTGAGATTAAGAAAAGCAGTAGCTTAATAAATTAAGTACTTCCTGGTATGGTTACTGTACTGGTAACTCCCCAAAAGAATCTGGATTGTGGTGAGGGAACAGAGAAAAAAGCTCATTTAGGTCCTGCACTTACGAAGGGGGTAGGCAGCTGTATATCAGGGAGTAAACCTTCTGAGAATAAAAACAGCTGGAGCTTGTTAAGGTAATTACACAGGGGAAAGGATAATGTACTGGGAACTCCTCAGAAGAATCTGATTTGTGGTGAGGGGAGAGAGATAAAAGCTCATTTAGGAACGACATGAACATGCTGCGTAGGTAGCTGTTTATCAGTAAATATCTCCACTGAGATTAAGAAAAGCAGTAGCTTAATAAATTAAGTACTTTCTGGTATGGTTACTGTACTGGTAACTCCCCAAAAGAATCTTGATTGTGTTGAGGGAACAGAGAAAAAAGCTCATTTAGGACCTGCACTTACGAAGGGGGTAGGCAGCTGTATATCAGGGAGTAAACCTTCTGAGAATAAAAACAGCTGGAGCTTGTTAAGGTAATTACACAGGGGAAAGGATAATGTACTGGGAACTCCTCAGAAGAATCTGATTTGTGGTGAGGGGAGAGAGATAAAAGCTCATTTAGGAACGACATGAACATGCTGCGTAGGTAGCTGTTTATCAGTAAATATCTCCACTGAGATTAAGAAAATCAGTAGCTTAATAAATTAAGTACTTCCTGGTATGGTTACTGTACTGGTAACTCCCCAAAAGAATCTGGATTGTGGTGAGGGAACAGAGAAAAAAGCTCATTCAGGACCTGCACTTACGAAGGGGGTAGGCAGCTGTATATCAGGGAGTAAACCTTCTGAGAATAAAAACAGCTGGAGCTTGTTAAGGTAATTACACAGGGGAAAGGATAATGTACTGGGAACTCCTCAGAAGAATCTGATTTGTGGTGAGGGGAGAGAGATAAAAGCTCATTTAGGAACGACATGAACATGCTGCGTAGGTAGCTGTTTATCAGTAAATATCTCCACTGAGATTAAGAAAAGCAGTATCTTAATAAATTAAGTACTTCCTGGTATGGTTACTGTACTGGTAACTCCCCAAAAGAATCTGGATTGTGGTGAGGGAACAGAGAAAAAAGCTCATTTAGGACCTGCACTTATGAAGGGGGTAGGCAGGTGTATATCAGGGAGTAAACCTTATGAGAATAAAAACAGCTGGAGCTTGTTAAGGTAATTACACAGGGGAAAGGATAATGTACTGGGAACTCCTCAGAAGAATCTGATTTGTGGTGAGGGGAGAGAGATAAAAGCTCATTTAGGAACGACATGAACATGCTGCGTAGGTAGCTTTTTTCAGTAAATATCTCCACTGAGAATAAGAAAAGCAGTAGCTTAATAAATTAAGTACTTCCTGGTATGTTTACTGTACTGGTAACTCCCCAAAAGAATCTGGATTGTGGTGAGGGAACAGAGAAAAAAGCTCATTTAGGACCTGCACTTACGAAGGGGGTAGGCAGCTGTATATCAGGGAGTAAACCTTCTGAGAATAAAAACAGCTGGAGCTTGTTAAGGTAGTTACACGGGGAAAAAGATAATGTACTGGGAACTCCTCAGAAGAATCTGATTTGTGGTGAGGGGAGAGAGATAAAAGCTCATTTAGGAACGACATGAACATGCTGCGTAGGTAGCTGTTTATCAGTAAATATCTCCACTGAGATTAAGAAAAGCAGTAGCTTAATAAATTAAGTACTTCCTGGTATGGTTACTGTACTGGTAACTCCCCAAAAGAAGCTGGATTATGGTAAGGGCACAGAGAAAAAAGCTCATTTAGGAACTGCACTTACGAAGGGGGTAGGCAGCTGTATATCAGGGAGTAAACCTTCTGAGAATAAAAACAGCTGGAGCTTGTTAAGGTAATTACACAGGGGAAAGGATAATGTACTGGGAACTCCTGAGAAGAATCTGATTTGTGGTGAAGGGAGAGAGATAAAAGCTCATTTAGGAGCGACATGAACATGCTGCGTAGGTAGCTGTTTATCAGTAAATATCTCCACTGAGATTAAGAAAAGCAGTAGCTTAATAAATTAAGTACTTCCTGGTATGGTTACTGTACTGGTAACTCCCCAAAAGAATCTGGATTGTAGTGAGGGACCAGAGAAAAAAAGCTCATTTAGGACCTGCACTTACGAAGGGGGTAGGCAGCTGTATATTAGGGAGTAAACCTTCTGAGAATAAAAACAGCTGGAGCTTGTTAAGGTAATTACACAGGGGAAAGGATAATGTACTGGGAACTCCTCAGAAGAATCTGATTTGTGGTGAAGGGAGAGAGATAAAAGCTCATTTAGGAACGACATGAACATGCTGCATAGGTAGCTGTTTATCAGTAAATATCTCCACTGAGATTAAGAAAAGCAGTAGCTTAATAAATTAAGTACTTCCTGGTATGGTTACTGTACTGGTAACTCCCCAAAAGAATCTGGATTGTAGTGAGGGACCAGAGAAAAAAAGCTCATTTAGGACCTGCACTTACGAAGGGGGTAGGCAGCTGTATATCAGGGAGTAAACCTTCTGAGAATAAAAACAGCTGGAGCTTGTTAAGGTAATTACACAGGGGAAAGGATAATGAACTGGGAACTCCTGAGAAGAATCTGATTTGTGGTGAAGGGAGAGAGATAAAAGCTAATTTAGGAGCGACATGAACATGCTGCGTAGGTAGCTGTTTATCAGTAAATATATCCACTGAGATTAAGAAAAGCAGTAGCTTAATAAATTAAGTACTTCCTGGTATGGTTACTGTACTGGTAACTCCCCAAAAGAATCTGGATTGTAGTGAGGGACCAGAGAAAAAAAGCTCATTTAGGACCTGCACTTACGAAGGGGGTAGGCAGCTGTATATCAGGGAGTAAACCTTCTGAGAATAAAAACAGCTGGAGCTTGTTAAGGTAATTACACAGGGGAAAGGATAATGTACTGGGAACTCCTCAGAAGAATCTGATTTGTGGTGAGGGGAGAGAGATAAAAGCTCATTTAGGAACGACATGAACATGCTGCGTAGGTAGCTGTTTATCAGTAAATATCTCCACTGAGATTAAGAAAAGCAGTAGCTTAATAAATTAAGTACTTCCTGGTATAGTTACTGTACTGGTAACTGCCAAAAGAATCTGGATTGTGGTGAGGGAACAGAGAAAAAAGGTCATTTAGGACCTGCACTTACCAAGGGGGTAGGCAGCTGTATATCAGGGAGTAAACCTTCTGAGAATAAACACAGCTGGAGATTGTTAAGGTAATTACACAGGGGAAAGGATAATGTACTGGGAACTCCTCAGAAGAATCTGATTTGTGGTGAGTGGAGAGTGATAAAAGCTCATTTAGGAACGACATGAACATGCTGCGTAGGTAGCTGTTTATCAGTAAATATCTCCACTGAGATTAAGAAAAGCAGTAGCTTAATAAATTAAGTACTTCCTGGTATGGTTACTGTACTGGTAACTCCCCAAAAGAATCTGGATTGTGGTGAGGGAACAGAGAAAAAAGCTCATTCAGGACCTGCACTTACGAAGGGGTTAGGCAGCTGTATATCAGGGAGTAAACCTTCTGAGAATAAAAACATCTGGAGCTTGTTAAGGTAATTACACAGGGGAAAGGATAATGTACTGGGAACTCCTCAGAAGAATCTGATTTGTGGTGAGGGGAGAGAGATAAAAGCTCATTAAGAACGACATGAACATGCTGCGTAGGTAGCTGTTTATCAGTAAATATCTCCACTGAGATTAAGAAAAGCAGTAGCTTAATAAATTAAGTACTTCCTGGTATGGTTACTGTACTGGTAACTCCCCAAAAGAATCTGGATTGTGGTGAGGGAACAGAGAAAAAAGCTCATTTAGGACCTGCACTTACGAAGGGGGTAGGCAGCTGTATATCAGGGACTAAACCTTCTGAGAATAAAAACAGCTGGAGCTTGTTAAGGTAATTACACAGGGGAAAGGATAATGTACTGGGAACTCCTCAGAAGAATCTGATTTGTGGTGAGGGGAGAGAGATAAAAGCTCATTTAGGAACGACATGAACATGCTGCGTAGGTAGCTATTTATCAGTAAATATCTCCACTGAGATTAAGAAAAGCACTAGCTTAATAAATTAAGTACTTCCTGGTATGGTTACTGTACTGGTAACTCCCCAAAAGAATCTGGATTGTGGTGAGGGAATAGAGAAAAAAGCTCATTCAGGACCTGCACTTACGAAGGGGGTAGGCAGCTGTATATCAGGGAGTAAACCTTCTGAGAATAAAAACAGCTGGAGCTTGTTAAGGTAATTACACAGGGGAAAGGATAATGTACTGGGAACTCCTCAGAAGAATCTGATTTGTGGTGAGGGGAGAGAGATAAAAGCTCATTTAGGAACGACATGAACATGCTGCGTAGGTAGCTGTTTATCAGTAAAAATCTCCACTGAGATTAAGAAAAGCAGTAGCTTAATAAATTAAGTACTTCCTGATATGGTTACTGTACTGGTAACACCCCAAAAGAATCTGGATTGTGGTGAGGGAACAGAGAAAAAAGCTCATTCAGGACCTGCACTTACGAAGGGGGTAGGCAGCTGTCTATCAGGGAGTAAACCTTCTGAGAATAAAAACAGCTGGAGCTTGTTAAGGTAATTACACAGGGGAAAGGATAATGTACTGGGAACTCCTCAGAAGAATGTGATTTGTGGTGAGGGGAGAGAGATAAAAGCTCATTTAGGAACGACATGAACATGCTGCGTAGGTAGCTGTTTATCAGTAAATATCTCCACTGAGATTAAGAAAAGCAGTAGCTTAATAAATTAAGTACTTCCTGGTATGGTTACTGTACTGGTAACTCCCCAAAAGAATCTGGATTGTGTTGAGGGAACAGAGAAAAAAGCTCATTCAGGACCTGCATTTACGAAGGGGGTAGGGAGCTGTATATCAGGGAGTAAACCTTCTGAGAATAATCACAGCTGGAGCTTGTTAAGGTAATTACACAGGGGAAAGGATAATGTACTGGGAACTCCTCAGAAGAATCTGATTTGTGGTGAGGGGAGAGAGATAAAATCTCATTTAGGAACGACATGAACATGCTGCGTAGGTAGCTGTTTATCAGTAAATATCTCCACTGAGATTAAGAAAAGCAGTAGCTTAATAAATTAAGTACTTCCTGGTATGGTTACTGTACTGGTAACTCCCCAAAAGAATCTGGATTGTGGTGAGGGAACAGAGAAAATAGCTCATTTCGGACCTGCATTTACGAAGGGGGTAGGCAGCTGTATATCAGGGAGTAAACCTTCTGAGAATAAAAACAGCTGGAGCTTGTTAAGGTAATTACACAGGGGAAAGGATAATGTACTGGGAACTCCTCAGAAGAATCTGATTTGTGGTGAGGGGAGAGAGATAAAAGCTCATTTAGGAGCGACATGAACATGCTGCGTAGGTAGCTGTTTATCAGTAAATATCTCCACTGAGATTAAGAAAAGCAGTAGCTTAATAAATTAAGTACTTCCTGGTATGGTTACTGTACTGGGAACTCCCCAAAAGAATCTGGATTGTGGTGAGGGAACAGAGAAAAAAGCTCATTTAGGACCTGCACTTACGAAGGGGGTAGGCAGCTGTATATCAGGGAGTAAACCTTCTGAGAATAAAGACAGCTGGAGCTTGTTAAGGTAATTACACAGGGGAAAGGATAATGTACTGGGAACTCCTCAGAAGAATGTGATTTGTGATGAGGGGAGAGAGATAAAAGCTCATTTAGGAACGACATGAACATGCTGCGTAGGTAGCTGTTTATCAGTAAATATCTCCACTGAGATTAAGAAAAGCAGTAGCTTAATAAATTAAGTACTTCCTGGTATGGTTACTGTACTGGTAACTCCCCAGAAGAATCTGGATTGTGGTGAGGGAAAAGAGAAAAAAGCTCATTTAGGACCTGCACTTACGAAGGGGGTAGGCAGCTGTATATCAGGGAGTAAACCTTCTGAGAATAAAAACAGCTGGAGCTTGTTAAGGTAATTACACAGGGGAAAGGATAATGTACTGGGAACTCCTCAGAAGAATCTGATTTGTGGTGAGGGGAGAGAGATAAAAGCTCATTTAGGAACGACATGAACATGCTGCGTAGGTAGCTGTTTATCAGTAAATATCTCCACTGAGATTAAGAAAAGCAGTAGCTTAATAAATTAAGTACTTCCTGGTATGGTTACTGTACTGGTAACTCCCCAAAAGAATCTGGATTGTGTTGAGGGAACAGAGAAAAAAGCTCATTCAGGACCTGCATTTACGAAGGGGGTAGGGAGCTGTATATCAGGGAGTAAACCTTCTGAGAATAAACACAGCTGGAGCTTGTTAAGGTAATTACACAGGGGAAAGGATAATGTACTGGGAACTCCTCAGAAGAATCTGATTTGTGGTGAGGGGAGAGAGATAAAATCTCATTTAGGAACGACATGAACATGCTGCGTAGGTAGCTGTTTATCAGTAAATATCTCCACTGAGATTAAAAAAAGCAGTAGCTTAATAAATTAAGTACTTCCTGGTATGGTTACTGTACTGGTAACTCCCCAAAAGAATCTGGATTGTGGTGAGGGAACAGAGAAAATAGCTCATTTAGGACCTGCATTTACGAAGGGGGTAGGCAGCTGTATATCAGGGAGTAAACCTTCTGAGAATAAAAACAGCTGGAGCTTGTTAAGGTAATTACACAGGGGAAAGGATAATGTACTGGGAACTCCTCAGAAGAATCTGATTTGTGGTGAGGGGAGAGAGATAAAAGCTCATTTAGGAGCGACATGAACATGCTGCGTAGGTAGCTGTTTATCAGTAAATATCTCCACTGAGATTAAGAAAAGCAGTAGCTTAATAAATTAAGTACTTCCTGGTATGGTTACTGTACTGGGAACTCCCCAAAAGAATCTGGATTGTGGTGAGGGAACAGAGAAAAAAGCTCATTTAGGACCTGCACTTACGAAGGGGGTAGGCAGCTGTATATCAGGGAGTAAACCTTCTGAGAATAAAGACAGCTGGAGCTTGTTAAGGTAATTACACAGGGGAAAGGATAATGTACTGGGAACTCCTCAGAAGAATGTGATTTGTGGTGAGGGGAGAGAGATAAAAGCTCATTTAGGAACGACATGAACATGCTGCGTAGGTAGCTGTTTATCAGTAAATATCTCCACTGAGATTAAGAAAAGCAGTAGCTTAATAAATTAAGTACTTCCTGGTATGGTTACTGTACTGGTAACTCCCCAGAAGAATCTGGATTGTGGTGAGGGAAAAGAGAAAAAAGCTCATTTAGGACCTGCACTTACGAAGGGGGTAGGCAGCTGTATATCAGGGAGTAAACCTTCTGAGAATAAAAACAGCTGGAGCTTGTTAAGGTAATTACACAGGGGAAAGGATAATGTACTGGGAACTCCTCAGAAGAATCTGATTTGTGGTGAGGGGAGAGAGATAAAAGCTCATTTAGGAACGACATGAACATGCTGCGTAGGTAGCTGTTTATCAGTAAATATCTCCACTGAGATTAAGAAAAGCAGTAGCTTAATAAATTAAGTACTTCCTGGTATGGTTACTGTACTGGTAACTCCCCAAAAGAATCTGGATTGTGTTGAGGGAACAGAGAAAAAAGCTCATTCAGGACCTGCATTTACGAAGGGGGTAGGGAGCTGTATATCAGGGAGTAAACCTTCTGAGAATAAACACAGCTGGAGCTTGTTAAGGTAATTACACAGGGGAAAGGATAATGTACTGGGAACTCCTCAGAAGAATCTGATTTGTGGTGAGGGGAGAGAGATAAAATCTCATTTAGGAACGACATGAACATGCTGCGTAGGTAGCTGTTTATCAGTAAATATCTCCACTGAGATTAAAAAAAGCAGTAGCTTAATAAATTAAGTACTTCCTGGTATGGTTACTGTACTGGTAACTCCCCAAAAGAATCTGGATTGTGGTGAGGGAACAGAGAAAATAGCTCATTTAGGACCTGCATTTACGAAGGGGGTAGGCAGCTGTATATCAGGGAGTAAACCTTCTGAGAATAAAAACAGCTGGAGCTTGTTAAGGTAATTACACAGGGGAAAGGATAATGTACTGGGAACTCCTCAGAAGAATCTGATTTGTGGTGAGGGGAGAGAGATAAAAGCTCATTTAGGAGCGACATGAACATGCTGCGTAGGTAGCTGTTTATCAGTAAATATCTCCACTGAGATTAAGAAAAGCAGTAGCTTAATAAATTAAGTACTTCCTGGTATGGTTACTGTACTGGGAACTCCCCAAAAGAATCTGGATTGTGGTGAGGGAACAGAGAAAAAAGCTCATTTAGGACCTGCACTTACGAAGGGGGTAGGCAGCTGTATATCAGGGAGTAAACCTTCTGAGAATAAAGACAGCTGGAGCTTGTTAAGGTAATTACACAGGGGAAAGGATAATGTACTGGGAACTCCTCAGAAGAATGTGATTTGTGGTGAGGGGAGAGAGATAAAAGCTCATTTAGGAACGACATGAACATGCTGCGTAGGTAGCTGTTTATCAGTAAATATCTCCACTGAGATTAAGAAAAGCAGTAGCTTAATAAATTAAGTACTTCCTGGTATGGTTACTGTACTGGTAACTCCCCAGAAGAATCTGGATTGTGGTGAGGGAAAAGAGAAAAAAGCTCATTTAGGACCTGCACTTACGAAGGGGTTAGGCAGCTGTATATCAGGGAGTAAACCTTCTGAGAATAAAAACAGCTGGAGCTTGTTAAGGTAATTACACAGGGGAAAGGATAATGTACTGGGAACTCCTCAGAAGAATCTGATTTGTGGTGAGGGGAGAGAGATAAAAGCTCATTTAGGAACGACATGAACATGCTGCGTAGGTAGCTGTTTATCAGTAAATATCTCCACTGAGATTAAGAAAAGCAGTAGCTTAATAAATTAAGTACTTCCTGGTATGGTTACTGTACTGGTAACTCCTCAAAAGAATCTGGATTGTGGTGAGGGAACAGAGAAAAAAGCTCATTTAGGACCTGCACTTACGAATTGGGTAGGCAGCTGTATATCAGGGAGTAAACCTTCTGAGAATAAAAACAGCTGGAGCTTGTTAAGGTAATTACACAGGGGAAAGGATAATGTACTGGGAACTCCTCAGAAGAATCTGATTTGTGGTGAGGGGAGAGAGATAAAAGCTCATTTAGGAACGACATGAACATGCTGCGTAGGTAGCTGTTTGTCAGTAAATATCTCCACTGAGATTAAGAAAAGCAGTAGCTTAATAAATTAAGTACTTCCTGGTATGGTTACTGTACTGGTAACTCCCCAACAGAATCTAGATTGTGGTGAGGGAACAGAGAAAAAAGCTCATTTAGGACCTGCACTTACGAAGGGGGTAGGCAGCTGTATATCAGGGAGTAAACCTTCTGAGAATAAAAACAGCTGGAGCTTGTTAAGGTAATTACACAGGGGAAAGGATAATGTACTAGGAACTCCTCAGAAGAATCTGATTTGTGGTGAGGGGAGAGAGATAAAAGCTCATTTAGGAACGACATGAACATGCTGCGTAGGTAGCTGTTTATCAGTAAATATCTCCACTGAGATTAAGAAAAGCAGTAGCTTAATAAATTAAGTACTTCCTGGTATGGTTACTGTACTGGTAACTCCCCAGAAGAATCTGGATTGTGGTGAGGGAACAGAGAAAAAAGCTCATTTAGGACCTGCACTTACGAAGGGGGTAGGCAGCTGTATATCAGGGAGTAAACCTTCTGAGAATAAAAACAGCTGGAGCTTGTTAAGGTAATTACACAGGGGAAAGGATAATGTACTGGGAACTCCTCAGAAGAATCTGATTTGTGGTGAGTGGAGAGAGATAAAAGCTCATTTAAGAACGTCATGAACATGCTGCGTAGGTAGCTGTTTATCAGTAAATATCTCCACTGAGATTAAGAAAAGCAGTAGCTTAATAAATTAAGTACTTCCTGGTATGGTTACTGTACTGGTAACTCCCCAAAAGAATCTGGATTGTGGTAAGGGAACAGAGAAAAAAGCTCATTTAGGACCTGCACTTACCAAGGGGGTAGGCAGCTGTATATCAGGGAGTAAACCTTCTGAGAATAAAAACAGCTGGAGCTTGTTAAGGTAATTACACAGGGGAAAGGATAATGTACTGGGAACTCCTGAGAAGAATCTGATTTGTGGTGAAGGGAGAGAGATAAAAGCTCATTTAGGAACGACATGAACATGCTGCGTACGTAGCTGTTTATCAGTAAATATCTCCACTGAGATTAAGAAAAGCAGTAGCTTAATAAATTAAGTACTTCCTGGTATGGTTACTGTACTGGTAACTCCCCAAAAGAATCTGGATTGTGTTGAGGGAACAGAGAAAAAAGCTCATTTAGGACCTGCACTTACGAAGGGGGTAGGCAGCTGTATATCAGGGAGTAAACCTTCTGAGAATAAAAACAGCTGGAGCTTGTTAAGGTAATTACACAGGGGAAAGGATAATGTACTGGGAACTCCTCAGAAGAATCTGATTTGTGGTGAGGGGAGAGAGATAAAAGCTCATTTAGGAACGACATGAACATGCTGCGTAGGTAGTTGTTTATCAGTAAATATCTCCACTGAGATTAAGAAAAGCAGTAGATTACTAAATTAAGTTCTTCCTGGTATGGTTACTGTACTGGTAACTCCCCAAAAGAATCTGGATTGTGGTGAGGGAACAGAGAAAAAAGCTCATTTAGGACCTGCACTTACGAAGGGGGTAGGCAGCTGTATATCAGGGAGTAAACCTTCTGAGAATAAAAACAGCTGGAGCTTGTTAAGGTAATTACACAGGGGAAAGGATAATGTACTGGGAACTCCTCAGAAGAATCTTATTTGTGGTGAGGGGAGAGAGATAAAAGCTCATTTAGGAACGACATGAACATGCTGCGTAGGTAGCTGTTTGTCAGTAAATATCTCCACTGAGATTAAGAAAAGCAGTAGCTTAATAAATTAAGTTCTTCCTGGTATGGTTACTGTACTGGTAACTCCCCAACAGAATCTAGATTGTGGTGAGGGAACAGAGAAAAAAGCTCATTTAGGACCTGCACTTACGAAGGGGGTAGGCAGCTGTATATCAGGGAGTAAACCTTCTGAGAATAAAAACAGCTGGAGCTTGTTAAGGTAATTACACAGGGGAAAGGATAATGTACTGGGAACTCCTCAGAAGAATCTGATTTGTGGTGAGGGGAGAGAGATAAAAGCTCATTTAGGAACGACATGAACATGCTGCGTAGGTAGCTGTTTATCAGTAAATATCTCCACTGAGATTAAGAAAAGCAGTAGCTTAATAAATTAAGTACTTCCTGGTATAGTTACTGTACTGGTAACTGCCAAAAGAATCTGGATTGTGGTGAGGGAACAGAGAAAAAAGGTCATTTAGGACCTGCACTTACCAAGGGGGTAGGCAGCTGTATATCAGGGAGTAAACCTTCTGAGAATAAACACAGCTGGAGATTGTTAAGGTAATTACACAGGGGAAAGGATAATGTACTGGGAACTCCTCAGAAGAATCTGATTTGTGGTGAGTGGAGAGTGATAAAAGCTCATTTAGGAACGACATGAACATGCTGCGTAGGTAGCTGTTTATCAGTAAATATCTCCACTGAGATTAAGAAAAGCAGTAGCTTAATAAATTAAGTACTTCCTGGTATGGTTACTGTACTGGTAACTCCCCAAAAGAATCTGGATTGTGGTGAGGGAACAGAGAAAAAAGCTCATTCAGGACCTGCACTTACGAAGGGGTTAGGCAGCTGTATATCAGGGAGTAAACCTTCTGAGAATAAAAACATCTGGAGCTTGTTAAGGTAATTACACAGGGGAAAGGATAATGTACTGGGAACTCCTCAGAAGAATCTGATTTGTGGTGAGGGGAGAGAGATAAAAGCTCATTAAGAACGACATGAACATGCTGCGTAGGTAGCTGTTTATCAGTAAATATCTCCACTGAGATTAAGAAAAGCAGTAGCTTAATAAATTAAGTACTTCCTGGTATGGTTACTGTACTGGTAACTCCCCAAAAGAATCTGGATTGTGTTGAGGGAACAGAGAAAAAAGCTCATTTAGGACCTGCACTTACGAAGGGGGTAGGCAGCTGTATATCAGGGAGTAAACCTTCTGAGAATAAAAACAGCTGGAGCTTGTTAAGGTAATTACACAGGGGAAAGGATAATGTACTGGGAACTCCTCAGAAGAATCTGATTTGTGGTGAGGGGAGAGAGATAAAAGCTCATTTAGGAACGACATGAACATGCTGCGTAGGTAGTTGTTTATCAGTAAATATCTCCACTGAGATTAAGAAAAGCAGTAGATTACTAAATTAAGTTCTTCCTGGTATGGTTACTGTACTGGTAACTCCCCAAAAGAATCTGGATTGTGGTGAGGGAACAGAGAAAAAAGCTCATTTAGGACCTGCACTTACGAAGGGGGTAGGCAGCTGTATATCAGGGAGTAAACCTTCTGAGAATAAAAACAGCTGGAGCTTGTTAAGGTAATTACACAGGGGAAAGGATAATGTACTGGGAACTCCTCAGAAGAATCTTATTTGTGGTGAGGGGAGAGAGATAAAAGCTCATTTAGGAACGACATGAACATGCTGCGTAGGTAGCTGTTTGTCAGTAAATATCTCCACTGAGATTAAGAAAAGCAGTAGCTTAATAAATTAAGTTCTTCCTGGTATGGTTACTGTACTGGTAACTCCCCAACAGAATCTAGATTGTGGTGAGGGAACAGAGAAAAAAGCTCATTTAGGACCTGCACTTACGAAGGGGGTAGGCAGCTGTATATCAGGGAGTAAACCTTCTGAGAATAAAAACAGCTGGAGCTTGTTAAGGTAATTACACAGGGGAAAGGATAATGTACTAGGAACTCCTCAGAAGAATCTGATTTGTGGTGAGGGGAGAGAGATAAAAGCTCATTTAGGAACGACATGAACATGCTGCGTAGGTAGCTGTTTATCAGTAAATATCTCCACTGAGATTAAGAAAAGCAGTAGCTTAATAAATTAAGTACTTCCTAGTATGGTTACTGTACTGGTAACTCCCCAAAAGAATCTGGATTGTGGTGAGAGAACAGAGAAAATAGCTCATTTAGGACCTGCACTTACGAAGGGGGTAGGCAGCTGTATATCAGGGAGTAAACCTTCTGAGAATAAAAACAGCTGGAGCTTGTTAAGGTAATTACACAGGGGAAAGGATAATGTACTGGGAACTCCTCAGAAGAATCTGATTTGTGGTGAGGGGAGAGAGATAAAAGCTCATTTAGGAACGACATGAACATGCTGCGTAAGTAGCTGTTTATCAGTAAATATCTCCACTGAGATGAAGAAAAGCAGTAGCTTAATAAATTAAGTACTTCGTGGTATGGTTACTGTCCTGGTAACTCCCCAAAAGAATCTGGATTGTGGTGAGGGAACAGAAAAAAAAGCTCATTTAGGACCTGCAATTACGAAGGGGGTAGGCAGCTGTATATCAGGGAGTAAACCTTCTGAGAATAAAAACAGCTGGAGCTTGTTAAGGTAATTACACAGGGGAAAGGATAATGTACTGGGAACTCCTCAGAAGAATCTGATTTGTGGTGAGGGGAGAGAGATAAAAGCTCATTTAGGAACGACATGAACATGCTGCGTAGGTAGCTGTTTATCAGTAAATATCTCCACTGAGATTAAGAAAAGCAGTAGCTTAATAAATTAAGTACTTCCTGGTATGGTTACTGTACTGGTAACTCCCCAAAAGAATCTGGATTGTGGTGAGGGAACAGAGAAAAAAGCTCATTAGGACCTGCACTTACGAAGGGGGTAGGCAGCTGTATATCAGGGAGTAAACCTTCTGAGAATAAAAACAGCTGGAGCTTGTTAAGGTAATTACACAGGTGAAAGGATAATGTACTGGGAACTCCTCAGAAGAATCTGATTTGTGGTGAGGGGAGAGAGATAAAAGCTCATTTAGGAACGACATGAACATGCTGCGTAGGTAGCTGTTTATCAGTAAATATCTCCACTGAGATTAAGAAAAGCAGTAGCTTAATAAATTAAGTACTTCCTGGTATGGTTACTGTACTGGTAACTCCCCAAAAGAATCTGGATTGTGGTAAGGGAACAGAGAAAAAAGCTCATTTAGGACCTGCACTTACCAAGGGGGTAGGCAGCTGTATATCAGGGAGTAAACCTTTTGAGAATAAAAACAGCTGGAGCTTGTTAAGGTAATTACACAGGGGAAAGGATAATGTACTGGGAACTCCTGAGAAGAATCTGATTTGTGGTGAAGGGAGAGAGATAAAAGCTCATTTAGGAACGACATGAACATGCTGCGTAGGTAGCTGTTTATCAGTAAATATCTCCACTGAGATTAAGAAAAGCAGTAGCTTAATAAATTAAGTACTTCCTGGTATGGTTACTGTACTGGTAACTCCCCAAAAGAATCTGGATTGTGTTGAGGGAACAGAGAAAAAAGCTCATTTAGGACCTGCACTTACGAAGGGGGTAGGCAGCTGTATATCAGGGAGTAAACCTTCTGAGAATAAAAACAGCTGGAGCTTGTTAAGGTAATTACACAGGGGAAAGGATAATGTACTGGGAACTCCTCAGAAGAATCTGATTTGTGGTGAGGGGAGAGAGATAAAAGCTCATTTAGGAACGACATGAACATGCTGCGTAGGTAGCTGTTTATCAGTAAATATCTCCACTGAGATTAAGAAAAGCAGTAGATTACTAAATTAAGTTCTTCCTGGTATGGTTACTGTACTGGTAACTCCCCAAAAGAATCTGGATTGTGGTGAGGGAACAGAGAAAAAAGCTCATTTAGGACCTGCACTTACGAAGGGGGTAGGCAGCTGTATATCAGGGAGTAAACCTTCTGAGAATAAAAACAGCTGGAGCTTGTTAAGGTAATTACACAGGGGAAAGGATAATGTACTGGGAACTCCTCAGAAGAATCTGATTTGTGGTGAGGGGAGAGAGATAAAAGCTCATTTAGGAACGACATGAACATGCTGCGTAGGTAGCTGTTTGTCAGTAAATATCTCCACTGAGATTAAGAAAAGCAGTAGCTTAATAAATTAAGTACTTCCTGGTATGGTTACTGTACTGGTAACTCCCCAACAGAATCTAGATTGTGGTGAGGGAACAGAGAAAAAAGCTCATTTAGGACCTGCACTTACGAAGGGGGTAGGCAGCTGTATATCAGGGAGTAAACCTTCTGAGAATAAAAACAGCTGGAGCTTGTTAAGGTAATTACACAGGGGAAAGGATAATGTACTAGGAACTCCTCAGAAGAATCTGATTTGTGGTGAGGGGAGAGAGATAAAAGCTCATTTAGGAACGACATGAACATGCTGCGTAGGTAGCTGTTTATCAGTAAATATCTCCACTGAGATTAAGAAAAGCAGTAGCTTAATAAATTAAGTACTTCCTGGTATGGTTACTGTACTGGTAACTCCCCAAAAGAATCTGGATTGTGGTGAGGGAACAGAGAAAAAAGCTCATTTAGGACCTGCACTTACCAAGGGGGTAGGCAGCTGTATATCAGGGAGTAAACCTTCTGAGAATCAACACAGCTGGAGATTGTTAAGGTAATTACACAGGGGAATGGATAATGTACTGGGAACTCCTCAGAAGAATCTGATTTGTCGTGAGGGGAGAGAGATAAAAGCTCATTTAGGAACGACATGAACATGCTGCGTAGGTAGCTGTTTATCAGTAAATATCTCCACTGAGATTAAGAAAAGCAGTAGCTTAATAAATTAAGTACTTCCTGGTATGGTTACTGTACTGGTAACTCCCCAAAAGAATCTGGATTGTGGTGAGGGAACAGAGAAAAAAGCTCATTAAGGACCTGCACTTACGAAGGGGTTAGGCAGCTGTATATCAGGGAGTAAACCTTCTGAGAATAAAAACAGCTGGAGCTTGTTAAGGTAATTACACAGTGGAAAGGATAATGTACTGGGAACTCCTCAGAAGAATCTGATTTGTGGTGAGGGGAGAGAGATAAAAGCTCATTAAGAACGACATGAACATGCTGCGTAGGTAGCTGTTTATCAGTAAATATCTCCACTGAGATTATGAAAAGCAGTAGCTTAATAAATTAAGTACTTCCTGGTATGGTTACTGTACTGGTAACTCCCCAAAAGAATCTGGATTGTGGTGAGGGAACAGAGAAAAAAGCTCATTTAGGACCTGCACTTACGAAGGGGGTAGGCAGGTGTATATCAAGGAGTAAACCTTCTGAGAATAAAAACAGCTGGAGCTTGTTAAGGTAATTACACAGGGGAAAGGATAATGTACTGGGAACTCCTCAGAAGAATCTGATTTGTGGTGAGGGGAGAGAGATAAAAGCTCATTTATGAACGACATGAACATGCTGCGTAGGTAGCTGTTTATCAGTAAATATCTCCACTGAGATTAAGAAAAGCACTAGCTTAATAAATTAAGTACTTCCTGGTATGGTTACTGTACTGGTAACTCCCCAAAACAATCTGGATTGTGGTGAGGGAATAGAGAAAAAAGCTCATTCAGGACCTGCACTTACGAAGGGGGTAGGCAGCTGTATATCAGGGAGTAAACCTTCTGAGAATAAAAACAGCTGGAGCTTGTTAAGGTAATTACACAGGGGAAAGGATAATGTACTGGGAACTCCTCAGAAGAATCTGATTTGTGGTGAGGGGAGAGAGATAAAAGCTCATTTAGGAACGACATGAACATGCTGCGTAGGTAGCTGTTTATCAGTAAATATCTCCACTGAGATTAAGAAAAGCAGTAGCTTAATAAATTAAGTACTTCCTGATATGGTTACTGTACTGGTAACACCCCAAAAGAATCTGGATTGTGGTGAGGGAACAGAGAAAAAAGCTCATTCAGGACCTGCACATACGAAGGGGGTAGGCAGCTGTATATCAGGGAGTAAACCTTCTGAGAATAAAAACAGCTGGAGCTTGTTAAGTTAATTACACAGGGGAAAGGATAATGTACTGGGAACTCCTCAGAAGAATCTGATTTGTGGTGAGGGGAGAGAGATAAAAGCTCATTTAGGAACGAAATGAACATGCTGCGTAGGTAGCTGTTTATCAGTAAATATCTCCACTGAGATTAAGAAAAGCAGTAGCTTAATAAATTAAGTACTTCCTGGTATGGTTACTGTACTGGTAACTCCCCCAAAGAATCTGGATTGTGGTGAGGGAACAGAGAAAAAAGCTCATTCAGGACCTGCATTTACGAAGGGGGTAGGGAGCTGTATATCAGGGAGTAAACCTTCTGAGAATAAAAACAGCTGGAGCTTGTTAAGGTAATTACACAGGGGAAAGGATAATGTACTGGGAACTCCTCAGAAGAATCTGATTTGTGGTGAGGGGAGAGAGATAAAAGCTCATTTACGAACGACATGAACATGCTGCGTAAGTAGCTGTTTAACAGTAAATATCTCCACTGAGATTAAGAAAAGCAGTAGCTTAATAAATTAAGTACTTCGTGGTATGGTTACTGTACTGGTAACTCCCCAAAAGAATCTGGATTGTGGTGAGGGAACAGAAAAAAAAGCTCATTTAGGACCTGCAATTACGAAGGGGGTAGGCAGCTGTATATCAGGGAGTAAACCTTCTGAGAATAAAAACAGCTGGAGCTTGTTAAGGTAATTATACAGGGGAAAGGATAATGTACTGGGAACTCCTCAGAAGAATCTGATTTGTGGTGAGGGGAGAGAGATAAAAGCTCATTTAGGAACGACATGAACATGCTGCGTAGGTAGCTGTTTATCAGTAAATATCTCCACTGAGATTAAGAAAAGCAGTAGCTTAATAAATTAAGTACTTCCTGGTATGGTTACTGTACTGGTAACTCCCCAAAAGAATCTGGATTGTGGTAAGGGAACAGAGAAAAAAGCTCATTTAGGACCTGCACTTACCAAGGGGGTAGGCAGCTGTATATCAGGGAGTAAACCTTCTGAGAATAAAAACAGCTGGAGCTTGTTAAGGTAATTACACAGGGGAAAGGATAATGTACTGGGAACTCCTGAGAAGAATCTGATTTGTGGTGAAGGGAGAGAGATAAAAGCTCATTTAGGAACGACATGAACATGCTGCGTACGTAGCTGTTTATCAGTAAATATCTCCACTGAGATTAAGAAAAGCAGTAGCTTAATAAATTAAGTACTTCCTGGTATGGTTACTGTACTGGTAACTCCCCAAAAAAATCGGGATTGTGGTGAGGGAACAGAGAAAAAAGCTCATTTAGGACCTGCACTTACGAAGGGGGTAGGCAGCTGTATATCAGGGAGTAAACCTTCTGAGAATAAAAACAGCTGGAGCTTGTTAAGGTAATTACACAGGGAAAAGGATAATGTACTGGGAACTCCTCAGAAGAATCTGATTTGTGGTGAGGGGAGAGAGATAAAAGCTCATTTAGGAACGACATGAACATGCTGCGTAGGTAGCTGTTTATCAGTAAATATCTCCACTGAGATTAAGAAAATCAGTAGCTTAATAAATTAAGTACTTCCTGGTATGGTTACTGTACTGGTAACTCCCCAAAAGAATCTGGATTGTGGTGAGGGAACAGAGAAAAAAGCTCATTCAGGACCTGCACTTACGAAGGGGGTAGGCAGCTGTATATCAGGGAGTAAACCTTCTGAGAATAAAAACAGCTGGAGCTTGTTAAGGTAATTACACAGGGGAAAGGATAATGTACTGGGAACTCCTCAGAAGAATCTGATTTGTGGTGAGGGGAGAGAGATAAAAGCTCATTTAGGAACGACATGAACATGCTGCGTAGGTAGCTGTTTATCAGTAAATATCTCCACTGAGATTAAGAAAAGCAGTAGCTTAATAAATTAAGTACTTCCTGGTATGGTTACTGTACTGGTAACTCCCCAAAAGAATCTGGATTGTGGTGAGGGAACAGAGAAAAAAGCTCATTTAGGACCTGCACTTACGAAGGGGGTAGGCAGGTGTATATCAGGGAGTAAACCTTCTGAGAATAAAAACAGCTGGAGCTTGTTAAGGTAATTACACAGGGGAAAGGATAATGTACTGGGAACTCCTCAGAAGAATCTGATTTGTGGTGAGGGGAGAGAGATAAAAGCTCATTTAGGAACGACATGAACATGCTGCGTAGGTAGCTGTTTATCAGTAAATATCTCCACTGAGATTAAGAAAAGCAGTAGCTTAATAAATTAAGTACTTCCTGGTATGGTTACTGTACTGGTAACTCCCCAAAAGAATCTGGATTGTAGTGAGGGACCAGAGAAAAAAAGCTCATTTAGGACCTGCACTTACAAAGGGGGTAGGCAGCTGTATATCAGGGAGTAAACCTTCTGAGAATAAAAACAGCTGGAGCTTGTTAAGGTAATTACACAGGGGAAAGGATAATGTACTGGGAACTCCTCAGAAGAATCTGATTTGTGGTGAGGGGAGAGAGATAAAAGCTCATTTAGGAACGACATGAACATGCTGCGTAGGTAGCTGTTTATCAGTAAATATCTCCACTGAGATTAAGAAAAGCAGTAGCTTAATAAATTAAGTACTTCCTGGTATGGTTACTGTACTGGTAACTCCCCAAAAGAATCTGGATTGTAGTGAGGGACCAGAGAAAAAAAGCTCATTTAGGACCTGCACTTACAAAGGGGGTAGGCAGCTGTATATCAGGGAGTAAACCTTCTGAGAATAAAAACAGCTGGAGCTTGTTAAGGTAATTACACAGGGGAAAGGATAATGTACTGGGAACTCCTGAGAAGAATCTGATTTGTGGTGAAGGGAGAGAGATAAAAGCTCATTTAGGAGCGACATGAACATGCTGCGTAGGTAGCTGTTTATCAGTAAATATCTCCACTGAGATTAAGAAAAGCAGTAGCTTAATAAATTAAGTATTTCCTGGTATGGTTACTGTACTGGTAACTCCCCAAAAGAATCTGGATTGTAGTGAGGGACCAGAGAAAAAAAGCTCATTTAGGACCTGCACTTACGAAGGGGGTAGGCAGCTGTATATCAGGGAGTAAACCTTCTGAGAATAAAAACAGCTGGAGCTTGTTAAGGTAATTACACAGGGGTAAGGATAATGTACTGGGAACTCCTCAGAAGAATCTGATTTGTGGTGAGGGGAGAGAGATAAAAGCTCATTTAGGAACGACATGAACATGCTGCGTAGGTAGCTGTTTATCAGTAAATATCTCCACTGAGATAAAGAAAAGCAGTAGCTTAATAAATTAAGTACTTCCTGGTATGGTTACTGTACTGGTAACTCCCCAAAAGAATCTGGATTGTGGTGAGGGAACAGAGAAAAAAGCTCATTTAGGACCTGCACTTACCAAGGGGGTAGGCAGCTGTATATCAGGGAGTAAACCTTCTGAGAATAAACACAGCTGGAGATTGTTAAGGTAATTACACAGGGGAATGGATAATGTACTGGGAACTCCTCAGAAGAATCTGATTTGTGGTGAGGGGAGAGAGATAAAAGCTCATTTAGGAACGACATGAACATGCTGCATAGGTAGCTGTTTATCAGTAAATATCTCCACTGAGATTAAGAAAAACAGTAGCTTAATAAATTAAGTACTTCCTGGTATGGTTACTGTACTGGTAACTCCCCAAAAGAATCTGGATTGTGGTGAGGGAACAGAGAAAAAAGCTCATTCAGGACCTGCACTTACGAAGGGGTTAGGCAGCTGTATATCAGGGAGTAAACCTTCTGAGAATAAAAACAGCTGGAGCTTGTTAAGGTAATTACACAGTGGAAAGGATAATGTACTGGGAACTCCTCAGAAGAATCTGATTTGTGGTGAGGGGAGAGAGATAAAAGCTCATTAAGAACGACATGAACATGCTGCGTAGGTAGCTGTTTATCAGTAAATATCTCCACTGAGATTATGAAAAGCAGTAGCTTAATAAATTAAGTACTTCCTGGTATGGTTACTGTACTGGTAACTCCCCAAAAGAATCTGGATTGTGGTGAGGGAACAGAGAAAAAAGCTCATTTAGGACCTGCACTTACGAAGGGGGTAGGCAGCTGTATATCAAGGAGTAAACCTTCTGAGAATAAAAACAGCTGGAGCTTGTTAAGGTAATTACACAGGGGAAAGGATAATGTACTGGGAACTCCTCAGAAGAATCTGATTTGTGGTGAGGGGAGAGAGATAAAAGCTCATTTATGAACGACATGAACATGCTGCGTAGGTAGCTGTTTATCAGTAAATATCTCCCCTGAGATTAAGAAAAGCACTAGCTTAATAAATTAAGTACTTCCTGGTATGGTTACTGTACTGGTAACTCCCTAAAACAATCTTTATTGTGGTGAGGGAATAGAGAAAAAAGCTCATTCAGGACCTGCACTTACGAAGGGGGTAGGCAGCTGTATATCAGGGAGTAAACCTTCTGAGAATAAAAACAGCTGGAGCTTGTTAAGGTAATTACACAGGGGAAAGGATAATGTACTGGGAACTCCTCAGAAGAATCTGATTTGTGGTGAGGGGAGAGAGATAAAAGCTCATTTAGGAACGACATGAACATGCTGCGTAGGTAGCTGTTTATCAGTAAATATCTCCACTGAGATTAAGAAAAGCAGTAGCTTAATAAATTAAGTACTTCCTGATATGGTTACTGTACTGGTAACACCCCAAAAGAATCTGGATTGTGGTGAGGGAACAGAGAAAAAAGCTCATTCAGGACCTGCACTTACGAAGGGGGTAGGCAGCTGTATATCAGGGAGTAAACCTTCTGAGAATAAAAACAGCTGGAGCTTGTTAAGGTAATTACACAGGGGAAAGGATAATGTACTGGGAACTCCTCAGAAGAATCTGATTTGTGGTGAGGGGAGAGAGATAAAAGCTCATTTAGGAACGAAATGAACATGCTGCGTAGGTAGCTGTTTATCAGTAAATATCTCCACTGAGATTAAGAAAAGCAGTAGCTTAATAAATTAAGTACTTCCTGGTATGGTTACTGTACTGGTAACTCCCCCAAAGAATCTGGATTGTGGTGAGGGAACAGAGAAAAAAGCTCATTCAGGACCTGCATTTACGAAGGGGGTAGGGAGCTGTATATCAGGGAGTAAACCTTCTGAGAATAAAAACAGCTGGAGCTTGTTAAGGTAATTACACAGGGGAAAGGATAATGTACTGGGAACTCCTCAGAAGAATCTGATTTGTGGTGAGGGGAGAGAGATAAAAGCTCATTTACGAACGACATGAACATGCTGCGTAAGTAGCTGTTTATCAGTAAATATCTCCACTGAGATTAAGAAAAGCAGTAGCTTAATAAATTAAGTACTTCGTGGTATGGTTACTGTACTGGTAACTCCCCAAAAGAATCTGGATTGTGGTGAGGGAACAGAAAAAAAAGCTCATTTAGGACCTGCAATTACGAAGGGGGTAGGCAGCTGTATATCAGGGAGTAAACCTTCTGAGAATAAAAACAGCTGGAGCTTGTTAAGGTAATTATACAGGGGAAAGGATAATGTACTGGGAACTCCTCAGAAGAATCTGATTTGTGGTGAGGGGAGAGAGATAAAAGCTCATTTAGGAACGACATGAACATGCTGCGTAGGTAGCTGTTTATCAGTAAATATCTCCACTGAGATTAAGAAAAGCAGTAGCTTAATAAATTAAGTACTTCCTGGTATGGTTACTGTACTGGTAACTCCCAAAAGAATCTGGATTGTGGTAATGGAACAGAGAAAAAAGCTCATTTAGGACCTGCACTTACCAAGGGGGTAGGCAGCTGTATATCAGGGAGTAAACCTTCTGAGAATAAAAACAGCTGGAGCTTGTTAAGGTAATTACACAGGGGAAAGGATAATGTACTGGGAACTCCTGAGAAGAATCTGATTTGTGGTGAAGGGAGAGAGATAAAAGCTCATTAGGAACGACATGAACATGCTGCGTACGTAGCTGTTTATCAGTAAATATCTCCACTGAGATTAAGAAAAGCAGTAGCTTAATAAATTAAGTACTTCCTGGTATGGTTACTGTACTGGTAACTCCCCAAAAGAATCGGGATTGTGGTGAGGGAACAGAGAAAAAAGCTCATTTAGGACCTGCACTTACGAAGGGGGTAGGCAGCTGTATATCAGGGAGTAAACCTTCTGAGAATAAAAAACAGCTGGAGCTTGTTAAGGTAATTACACAGGGAAAAGGATATTGTACTGGGAACTCCTCAGAAGAATCTGATTTGTGGTGAAGGGAGAGAGATAAAAGCTCATTTAGGAACGAAATGAACATGCAGCGTAGGTAGCTGTTTATCAGTAAATATCGCCACTGAGATTAAGAAAAGCAGTAGCTTAATAAATTAAGTACTTCCTGGTATGGTTACTGTACTGGTAACTCCCAAAAGAATCTGGATTGTGGAGAGGGAACAGAGAAAAAAGCTCATTTAGGACCTGCACTTACGAAGGGGGTAGGCAGCTGTATATCAGGGAGTAAACCTTTTGAGAATAAAAACAGCTGGAGCTTGTTAAGGTAATTACACAGGGGAAAGGATAATGTACTGGGAACTCCTCAGAAGAATCTGATTTGTGGTGAGGGGAGAGAGATAAAAGCTCATTTAGGAAGGACATGAACATGCTGCGTAGGTAGCTGTTTATCAGTAAATATCTCCACTGAGATTAAGAAAAGCGGTAGCTTAATAAATTAAGTACTTCCTGGTATGGTTACAGTACTGTTAACTCCCCAAAAGAATCTGGATTGTGGTTAGGGAACAGAGAAAAAAGCTCATTTAGGACCTGCACTTACGAAGGGGGTAGGCAGCTGGATATCAGGGAGTAAACCTTCTGAGAATAAAAACAGCTGGAGCTTGTTAAGGTAATTACACAGGGGAAAGGATAATGTACTGGGAACTCCTCAGAAGAATCTGATTTGTGGTGAGGGGAGAGAGATAAAAGCTCATTTAGGAACGACATGAACATGCTGCGTAGGTAGCTGTTTATCAGTAAATATCTCCACTGAGATTAAGAAAAGCAGTAGCTTAATAAATTAAGTACTTCCTGGTATGGTTACTGTACTGGTAACTCCCCAAAAGAATCTGGATTGTGGTGAGGGAACAGAGAAAAAAGCTCATTTAGGACCTGCACTTACGAAGGGGGTAGGCAGCTGTATATCAGGGAGTAAACCTTCTGAGAATAAAACAGCTGGAGCTTGTTAAGGTAATTACACAGGGGAAAGGATAATGTACTGGGAACTCCTCAGAAGAATCTGATTTGTGGTGAGGGGAGAGAGATAAAAGCTCATTTAGGAACGACATGAACATGCTGCGTAGGTAGCTGTTTATCAGTAAATATCTCCACTGAGATTAAGAAAAGCAGTAGCTTAATAAATTAAGTACTTCCTGGTATGGTTACTGTACTGGTAACTCCCCAAAAGAATCTGGATTGTGGTGAGGGAACAGAGAAAAAAGCTCATTCAGGACCTGCACTTATGAAGGGGGTAGGCAGCTGTATATCAGGGAGTAAACCTTCTGAGAATAAAAACAGCTGGAGCTTGTTAAGGTAATTACACAGGGGAAAGGATAATGTACTGGGAACTCCTCAGAAGAATCTGATTTGTGGTGATGGGAGAGAGATTAAAGCTCATTTAGGAACGACATGAACATGCTGCGTAGGTAGCTGTTTATCAGTAAATATCTCCACTAAGATTAAGAAAAGCAGTAGCTTAATAAATTAAGTACTTCCTGGTATGGTTACTGTACTGGTAACTCCCCAAAAGAATCTGGATTGTGGTGAGGGAACAGAGAAAAAAGCTCATTTAGGACTTGCACTTACGAAGGGGGTAGGGAGCTGTATATCAGGGAGTAAACCTTCTGAGAATAAAAACAGCTGGAGCTTGTTAAGGTAATTACACAGGGGAAAGGATAATGTACTGGGAAATCCTCAGAAGAATCTGATTTGTGGTGAGGGGAGAGAGATAAAAGCTCATTTAGGAACGACATGAACATGCTGCGTATGTAGCTGTTTATCAGTAAATATCTCCACTGAGATTAAGAAAAGCAGTAGCTTAATAAATTAAGTACTTCCTGGTATGGTTACTGTACTGGTAACTCCCCAAAAGAATCTGGATTGTGGTGAGGGAACAGAGAAAAAAGCTCATTCAGGACCTGCACTTACGAAGGGGGTAGGCAGCTGTATATCAGGGAGTAAACCTTCTGAGAATAAAACAGCTGGAGCTTGTTAAGGTAATTACACAGGGGAAAGGATAATGTACTGGGAACTCCTCAGAAGAATCTGATTTGTGGTGAGGGGAGAGAGATAAAAGCTCATTTAGGAACGACATGATCATGCTGCGTAGGTAGCTGTTTATCAGTAAATATCTCCCACTGAGATTAAGAAAAGCAGTAGCTTAATAAATTAAGTACTTCTGGTATGGTTACTGTACTGGTAACTCCCCAAAAGAATCTGGATTGTGGTGAGGGAACAGAGAAAAAAGCTCATTTAGGACCTGCACTTACGAAGGGGGTAGGCAGCTGTATATCAGAGAGTAAACCTTCTGAGAATAAAAACAGCTGGAGCTTGTTAAGGTAATTACACAGCGGAAAGGATAATGTACTGGGAACTCCTCAGAAGAATCTGATTTGTGGTGAGGGGAGAGAGATAAAAGCTCATTTAGGAACGACATGAACATGCTGCGTAGGTAGCTGTTTATCAGTAAATATCTCCACTGAGATTAAGAAAAGCAGTAGCTTAATAAATTAAGTACTTCCTGGTATGGTTACTGTACTGGTAACGCCACAAAAGAATCTGGATTGTGGTGAGGGAACAGAGAAAAAAGCTCATTCAGGACCTGCACTTACGAAGGGGGTAGGCAGCTGTATATCAGGGAGTAAACCTTCTGAGAATAAAAACAGCTGGAGCTTGTTAAGGTAATTACACAGGGGAAAGGATAATGTACTGGGAACTCCTCAGAAGAATCTGATTTGTGGTGAGGGGAGAGAGATAAAAGCTCATTTAGGAACGACATGAACATGCTGCGTAGGTAGCTGTTTATCAGTAAATATCTCCACTGAGATT
>NW_025961565.1:0-39473 GCF_023159225.1 Perognathus longimembris pacificus | reverse complement strand
TTACGAAGCGGGTAGGCAGCTGTATATCAGGGATTATCGCTTCTGAGAATAAAAACAGCTGGAGCTTGTTAAGGTAATTACACAGGGGAAAGGATAATGTACTGGGAACTCCTCAGAAGAATCTGATTTGTGTTGAGGGTAGAGAGATAAAAGCTCATTTAGGAACGACATGAACATGCTGCATACGTAGCTGTTTATCAGTAAATATCTCCAATGAGATTAAGAAAAGCAGTAGCTTAATAAATTAAGTACTTCATGGTATGGATACTGTACTGGTAACTCCCCAAAAGAATCTGGATTGTGGTGAGGGAACAGAGAAAAAAGCTCATTTAGGAACGACATGAACATGCTGCGTAAGTAGCTGTTTATCAGTAAATATCTCCACTGAGATTAAGAAAACAGTAGCTTAATAAATTAAGTACTTCCTGGTATGGTTACTGTACTGGTAACTCCCCAAAAGAATCTGGATTGTGGTGAGGGAACACAGAAAAAAGCTCATTTAGGACCTGCAATTACGAAGGGGGTAGGCAGCAGTATATCAGGGATTATCGCTTCTGAGAATAAAAACAGCTGGAGCTTGTTAAGGTAATTACACAGGGGAAAGGATAATGTACTGGGAACTCCTCAGAAGAATCTGATTTGTGGTGACGGGAGAGAGATTAAAGCTCATTTAGGAACGACATGTTCATGCTCCGTAGGTAGCTGTTTATCAGTAAATATCTGCACTGAGATTAAGAAAAGAAGTAGCTTAATAAATCAAGTACTTCCTGGTATGGTTACTGTACTGGTAACTCCCCAAAAGAATCTGGATTGTGGTGCGGGAACAGAGGAAAAGCTCATTTATGAGCTGCACTTACGAAGGGGGTAGGCAACTGTATATCAGGGAGTAAACCTTCTGAGAATAAAAACAGTTGGAGCTTGTTAAGGTAATTACACAGGGGAAAGGATAATGAACTGGGAACTCCTCAGAAGAATCTGATTTGTGTTGAGGGGAGACAGATAGAAGCTCATTTAGGAATGACATGAACATGCTGCGTAGGTAGCTGGTTATCAGTAAATATCTCCACTGAGATTAAGAAAAGCAGTAGCTTAATGAATTAAGTACTTCCTGGTATGGTTACTGTACTGGTAACTCCCCAAAAGAATCTGGATTGTGGTGAGGGAACAGAGAAAAAAGCTAATTTATGAGCTGCACTTACGAAGGGGGAGGCAGCTCTTATATCAGGTAGTATCGATTCTGAGAATAAAAACAGCTGGAGCTTGTTAAGGTAATTACACAGGGGAAAGGATAATGTACTGGGAACTCCTCAGAAGAATCTGATTTGTGGTGAAGGGAGGGAGATAAAAGCTCATTATGAACGATATGAATATGCTGCGTACATAGTTGTTTATCAGTAAATATCTCCACTGAGATTAAGAAAAGCAGTAGCTTAATAAATTAAGTACTTCCTGGTATGGTTACTGTACTGGTAACTCCCCAAAAGAATCTGGATTGTGGTGAGGGAACAGAGAAAATATCTCATTGAGGACCTGCACTTACGAAGGGGGTAGGCAGCTGTATATCAGGGAGTAAACCTTCTGAGAATAAAAACAGCTGGAGCTTGTTAAGCTAATTACCCAGGGGAAAGGATAATGTACTGGGAACTCCTCAGAAGAATCTGATTTGTGATGAGGGGAGAGAGATAAAAGCTCATTTAGGAACGACATGAACATGCTGTGTAGGTAGCTGTTTATCAGTAAATATCTCCACTGAAATTTAGAAAGCAGTAGCTTAATAAATTAAGTACTTCCTGGTATAGTTACTGTACTGGTAACTCCCCAATAGAATCTGGATTGTGGAGAGGGAACAGAGAAAAAAGTTCATTTATGAGCTGCACTTACGAAGGGGGTAGGCAGCTGTATATCAGGGAGTATCGATTCTGAGAATAAAAACAGCTGGAGCTTGTTAAGGTAATTACACAGGGGAACGGATAATGTACTGGGAACTCCTCAGAGGAATCTGATTTGTGGTGAGGGGAGGGAGATAAAAGCTCATTTAGGAACGACATCAACATGCTGCATACGTAGCTGTTCATCAGTAAATATCTCTACTGAGTTTAAGAAAAGCAGTAGCTTAATAAATTAAGTACTTCCTGGTATGGATACTGTACTGGTAACTCCCCATAAGAATCTGGATTGTGGTGAGGGAACAGAGAAAAAAGCTCATTTAGGAACGGCACTTACGAAGGGGGTAGGCAGCTGTATATCAGGGAGTAAACCTTCTGAGAATAAAAACAGCTGAAGCTTGTTACGGTAATTACACAGGGGAAAGGATAATGTACTGGGAACTCCTCAGAAGAATCTGATTTGTGGTGAGGGGAGAGAGATAAAAGCTCATTTAGGAACGACATGAACGTGCTGCGTAGGTAGCTGTTTATCAGCAAATATCACCACTGAGATTAAGAAAAGCAGTAGCTTAATAACTTAGAGTACTTCCTGGTATGGTTACTGTACTGGTAACTCCCCAAAAGAATCTGGATTGTGGTGAGGGAAGAGAGAAAAAAGCTCATTTAGGACCTGCACTTACGAAGGGGGTAGGCAGCTGTATATCAGGGAGTATCGATTCTGAGAATAAAAACAGCTGGAGCTTGTTAAGGTAATTACACAGGGGAAAGGATAATGTACTGGGAACTCCTCAGAAGAATCTGATTGGTGGTGAGGGGAGAGAGATAAAAGGTCATTTAGGAACGACATGAACGTGCTGCCTAGGTAGCTGTTTATCAGTAAATATCTCCACTGAGATTAAGAAAAGCAGTAGCTTAATAACTTAGAGTACTTCCTGGTATGGGTACTGTACTGGTAACTCCCCAAAAGAATATGGATTGTGGTGAGGGAACAGAGAAAAAAGCTCATTTAGTACCTGCACTTACGAAGAGGGTAGGAAGCTGTATATCAGGTAGTAAACCTTCTGAGAATAAAAACAGCTGGAGCTTGTTAAGGTAATTACACAGGGGAAAGGATAATGTACTGGGAACTCCTCAGAAGAATCTGATTTGTGGTGAGGGGAGAGAGATAAAAGCTCATTTAGTTACGACATGAACATGGTGCGTAGGTAGCTGTTTATCAGTAAATATCTCCACTGAGATTAAGAAAAGCAGTAGATTAATAAATTAAGTACTTCCTGGTATGGTTACTGTACTGGTAACTCCCCGAAAGAATCTGGATTGTGGTGAGTGAACAGAGAAAAAAGCTCATTTAGGACCTGCACTTAGGAAGGGGGAGGGCAGCAGTATATCAGGGAGTAAACCTTCTGAGAATAAAAACAGCTGGAGCTTGTTAAGGTAATTACACAGGGGAAAGGATAATGAACTGGGAACTCCTCAGAAGAATCTGATTTGTGTTGAGGGGAGACAGATAGAAGCTCATTTAGGAATGACATGAACATGCTGCGTAGGTAGCTGGTTATCAGTAAATATCTCCACTGAGATTAAGAAATGCAGTAGCTTAATGAATTAAGTACTTCCTGGTATGGTTACTGTACTGGTAACTCCCCAAAAGAATCTGGATTGTGGTGCGGGAACAGAGGAAAAGCTCATTTATGAGCTGCACTTACGAAGGGGGAGGCAGCTGTATATCAGGTAGTATCGATTCTGAGAATAAAAACAGCTGGAGCTTGTTAAGGTAATTACACAGGGGAAAGGATAATGTACTGGGAACTCCTCAGAAGAATCTGATTTGTGGTGAAGGGAGGGAGATAAAAGCTCATTATGAACGATATGAATATGCTGCGTACATAGTTGTTTATCAGTAAATATCTCCACTGAGATTAAGAAAAGCAGTAGCTTAATAAATTAAGTACTTTCTGGTATGGTTACTGTACTGGTAACTCCCCAAAAGAATCTGGATTGTGGTGAGGGAACAGAGAAAATATCTCATTGAGGACCTGCACTTACGAAGGGGGTAGGCAGCTGTATATCAGGGAGTAAACCTTCTGAGAATAAAAACAGCTGGAGCTTGTTAAGCTAATTACCCAGGGGAAAGGATAATGTACTGGGAACTCCTCAGAAGAATCTGATTTGTGATGAGGGGAGAGAGATAAAAGCTCATTTAGGAACGACATGAACATGCTGTGTAGGTAGCTGTTTATCAGTAAATATCTCCACTGAAATTTAGAAAGCAGTAGCTTAATAAATTAAGTACTTCCTGGTATAGTTACTGTACTGGTAACTCCCCAATAGAATCTGGACTGTGGAGAGGGAACAGAGAAAAATGTTCATTTATGAGCTGCACTTACGAAGGGGGTAGGCAGCTGTATATCAGGGAGTATCGATTCTGAGATTAAAAACAGCTGGAGCTTGTTAAGGTAATTGCACAGGGGAACGGATAATGTACTAGGAACTCCTCAGAGGAATCTGATTTGTGGTGAGGGGAGGGAGATAAAAGCTCATTTAGGAACGACATCAACATGCTGCATACGTAGCTGTTCATCAGTAAATATCTCTACTGAGATTAAGAAAAGCAGTAGCTTAATAAATTAAGTACTTCCTGGTATGGATACTATACTGGTAACTCCCCATAAGAATCTGGATTGTGGTGAGGGAACAGAGAAAAAAGCTCATTTAGGACCGGCACTTACGAAGGGGGTAGGCAGCTGTATATCAGGGAGTAAACCTTCTGAGAATAAAAACAGCTGAAGCTTGTTACGGTAATTACACAGGGGAAAGGATAATGTACTGGGAACTCCTCAGAAGAATCTGATTTGTGGTGAGTGGAGAGAGATAAAAGCTCATTTAGGAACGACATGAACATGCTGCGTAGGTAGCTGTTTATCAGCAAATATCACCACTGAGATTAAGAAAAGCAGTAGCTTAATAACTTAGAGTACTTCCTGGTATGGTTACTGTACTGGTAACTCCCCAAAAGAATCTGGATTGTGGTGAGGGAACAGAGAAAAATCTCATTTAGGACCTGCACTTACGAAGGGGGTAGGCAGTTGTATATCAGGGAGTAAACCTTCTGACAATAAAAACAGCTGGAGCTTGTTAAGGTAATTACACAGGGGAAAGGATAATGTACTGGGAACTCCTCAGAAGAATCTGATTTGTGATGAGGGGAGAGAGATAAAAGCTCATTTAGGAACGACATGAACATGCTGCATAGGTAGCTGTTTATCAGTAAATATCTCCACTGAGATTAAGAAAAGCAGTAGCTTAATAAATTAAGTACTTCCTGGTATGGTTACTGGTAACTCCCCAAAAGAATTTGGAATGTGGTGACAGAACAGAGAAAAAAGCTCATTTAGGAACGACATGAACATGCTGCGTAGGTAGCTGTTTATCAGTAAATATCTCCACTGAGATTAAGAAAAGCAGTAGCTTAATAAATTAAGTACTTCCTGGTATGGTTACTGTACTGGTAACTCCCCAAAAGAATCTGGATTGTGGTGAGGGAACACAGAAAAAAGCTCATTTAGGACCTGCAATTACGAAGCGGGTAGGCAGCTGTATATCAGGGATTATCGCTTCTGAGAATAAAAACAGCTGGAGCTTGTTAAGGTAATTACACAGGGGAAAGGATAATGTACTGGGAACTCCTCAGAAGAATCTGATTTGTGTTGAGGGTAGAGAGATAAAAGCTCATTTAGGAACGACATGAACATGCTGCATACGTAGCTGTTTATCAGTAAATATCTCCAATGAGATTAAGAAAAGCAGTAGCTTAATAAATTAAGTACTTCATGGTATGGATACTGTACTGGTAACTCCCCAAAAGAATCTGGATTGTGGTGAGGGAACAGAGAAAAAAGCTCATTTAGGAACGACATGAACATGCTGCGTAAGTAGCTGTTTATCAGTAAATATCTCCACTGAGATTAAGAAAACAGTAGCTTAATAAATTAAGTACTTCCTGGTATGGTTACTGTACTGGTAACTCCCCAAAAGAATCTGGATTGTGGTGAGGGAACACAGAAAAAAGCTCATTTAGGACCTGCAATTACGAAGGGGGTAGGCAGCAGTATATCAGGGATTATCGCTTCTGAGAATAAAAACAGCTGGAGCTTGTTAAGGTAATTACACAGGGGAAAGGATAATGTACTGGGAACTCCTCAGAAGAATCTGATTTGTGGTGACGGGAGAGAGATTAAAGCTCATTTAGGAACGACATGTTCATGCTCCGTAGGTAGCTGTTTATCAGTAAATATCTGCACTGAGATTAAGAAAAGAAGTAGCTTAATAAATCAAGTACTTCCTGGTATGGTTACTGTACTGGTAACTCCCCAAAAGAATCTGGATTGTGGTGCGGGAACAGAGGAAAAGCTCATTTATGAGCTGCACTTACGAAGGGGGTAGGCAACTGTATATCAGGGAGTAAACCTTCTGAGAATAAAAACAGCTGGAGCTTGTTAAGGTAATTACACAGGGGAAAGGATAATGAACTGGGAACTCCTCAGAAGAATCTGATTTGTGTTGAGGGGAGACAGATAGAAGCTCATTTAGGAATGACATGAACATGCTGCGTAGGTAGCTGGTTATCAGTAAATATCTCCACTGAGATTAAGAAAAGCAGTAGCTTAATGAATTAAGTACTTCCTGGTATGGTTACTGTACTGGTAACTCCCCAAAAGAATCTGGATTGTGGTGAGGGAACAGAGAAAAAAGCTAATTTATGAGCTGCACTTACGAAGGGGGAGGCAGCTGTATATCAGGTAGTATCGATTCTGAGAATAAAAACAGCTGGAGCTTGTTAAGGTAATTACACAGGGGAAAGGATAATGTACTGGGAACTCCTCAGAAGAATCTGATTTGTGGTGAAGGGAGGGAGATAAAAGCTCATTATGAACGAAATGAATATGCTGCATACATAGTTGTTTATCAGTAAATATCTCCACTGAGATTAAGAAAAGCAGTAGCTTAATAAATTAAGTACTTCCTGGTATGGTTACTGTACTGGTAACTCCCCAAAAGAATCTGGATTGTGGTGAGGGAACAGAGAAAATATCTCATTGAGGACCTGCACTTACGAAGGGGGTAGGCAGCTGTATATCAGGGAGTAAACCTTCTGAGAATAAAAACAGCTGGAGCTTGTTAAGCTAATTACCCAGGGGAAAGGATAATGTACTGGGAACTCCTCAGAAGAATCTGATTTGTGATGAGGGGAGAGAGATAAAAGCTCATTTAGGAACGACATGAACATGCTGTGTAGGTAGCTGTTTATCAGTAAATATCTCCACTGAAATTTAGAAAGCAGTAGCTTAATAAATTAAGTACTTCCTGGTATAGTTACTGTACTGGTAACTCCCCAATAGAATCTGGACTGTGGAGAGGGAACAGAGAAAAATGTTCATTTATGAGCTGCACTTACGAAGGGGGTAGGCAGCTGTATATCAGGGAGTATCGATTCTGAGATTAAAAACAGCTGGAGCTTGTTAAGGTAATTGCACAGGGGAACGGATAATGTACTAGGAACTCCTCAGAGGAATCTGATTTGTGGTGAGGGGAGGGAGATAAAAGCTCATTTAGGAACGACATCAACATGCTGCATACGTAGCTGTTCATCAGTAAATATCTCTACTGAGATTAAGAAAAGCAGTAGCTTAATAAATTAAGTACTTCCTGGTATGGATACTATACTGGTAACTCCCCATAAGAATCTGGATTGTGGTGAGGGAACAGAGAAAAAAGCTCATTTAGGACCGGCACTTACGAAGGGGGTAGGCAGCTGTATATCAGGGAGTAAACCTTCTGAGAATAAAAACAGCTGAAGCTTGTTACGGTAATTACACAGGGGAAAGGATAATGTACTGGGAACTCCTCAGAAGAATCTGATTTGTGGTGAGTGGAGAGAGATAAAAGCTCATTTAGGAACGACATGAACATGCTGCGTAGGTAGCTGTTTATCAGCAAATATCACCACTGAGATTAAGAAAAGCAGTAGCTTAATAACTTAGAGTACTTCCTGGTATGGTTACTGTACTGGTAACTCCCCAAAAGAATCTGGATTGTGGTGAGGGAACAGAGAAAAATCTCATTTAGGACCTGCACTTACGAAGGGGGTAGGCAGTTGTATATCAGGGAGTAAACCTTCTGACAATAAAAACAGCTGGAGCTTGTTAAGGTAATTACACAGGGGAAAGGATAATGTACTGGGAACTCCTCAGAAGAATCTGATTTGTGATGAGGGGAGAGAGATAAAAGCTCATTTAGGAACGACATGAACATGCTGCATAGGTAGCTGTTTATCAGTAAATATCTCCACTGAGATTAAGAAAAGCAGTAGCTTAATAAATTAAGTACTTCCTGGTATGGTTACTGGTAACTCCCCAAAAGAATTTGGAATGTGGTGACAGAACAGAGAAAAAAGCTCATTTAGGAACGACATGAACATGCTGCGTAGGTAGCTGTTTATCAGTAAATATCTCCACTGAGATTAAGAAAAGCAGTAGCTTAATAAATTAAGTACTTCCTGGTATGGTTACTGTACTGGTAACTCCCCAAAAGAATCTGGATTGTGGTGAGGGAACACAGAAAAAAGCTCATTTAGGACCTGCAATTACGAAGCGGGTAGGCAGCTGTATATCAGGGATTATCGCTTCTGAGAATAAAAACAGCTGGAGCTTGTTAAGGTAATTACACAGGGGAAAGGATAATGTACTGGGAACTCCTCAGAAGAATCTGATTTGTGTTGAGGGTAGAGAGATAAAAGCTCATTTAGGAACGACATGAACATGCTGCATACGTAGCTGTTTATCAGTAAATATCTCCAATGAGATTAAGAAAAGCAGTAGCTTAATAAATTAAGTACTTCATGGTATGGATACTGTACTGGTAACTCCCCAAAAGAATCTGGATTGTGGTGAGGGAACAGAGAAAAAAGCTCATTTAGGAACGACATGAACATGCTGCGTAAGTAGCTGTTTATCAGTAAATATCTCCACTGAGATTAAGAAAACAGTAGCTTAATAAATTAAGTACTTCCTGGTATGGTTACTGTACTGGTAACTCCCCAAAAGAATCTGGATTGTGGTGAGGGAACACAGAAAAAAGCTCATTTAGGACCTGCAATTACGAAGGGGGTAGGCAGCAGTATATCAGGGATTATCGCTTCTGAGAATAAAAACAGCTGGAGCTTGTTAAGGTAATTACACAGGGGAAAGGATAATGTACTGGGAACTCCTCAGAAGAATCTGATTTGTGGTGACGGGAGAGAGATTAAAGCTCATTTAGGAACGACATGTTCATGCTCCGTAGGTAGCTGTTTATCAGTAAATATCTGCACTGAGATTAAGAAAAGAAGTAGCTTAATAAATCAAGTACTTCCTGGTATGGTTACTGTACTGGTAACTCCCCAAAAGAATCTGGATTGTGGTGCGGGAACAGAGGAAAAGCTCATTTATGAGCTGCACTTACGAAGGGGGTAGGCAACTGTATATCAGGGAGTAAACCTTCTGAGAATAAAAACAGCTGGAGCTTGTTAAGGTAATTACACAGGGGAAAGGATAATGAACTGGGAACTCCTCAGAAGAATCTGATTTGTGTTGAGGGGAGACAGATAGAAGCTCATTTAGGAATGACATGAACATGCTGCGTAGGTAGCTGGTTATCAGTAAATATCTCCACTGAGATTAAGAAAAGCAGTAGCTTAATGAATTAAGTACTTCCTGGTATGGTTACTGTACTGGTAACTCCCCAAAAGAATCTGGATTGTGGTGAGGGAACAGAGAAAAAAGCTCATTTATGAGCTGCACTTACGAAGGGGGAGGCAGCTGTATATCAGGTAGTATCGATTCTGAGAATAAAAACAGCTGGAGCTTGTTAAGGTAATTACACAGGGGAAAGGATAATGTACTGGGAACTCCTCAGAAGAATCTGATTTGTGGTGAGGGAGGGAGATAAAAGCTCATTATGAACGAAATGAATATGCTGCATACATAGTTGTTTATCAGTAAATATCTCCACTGAGATTAAGAAAAGCAGTAGCTTAATAAATTAAGTACTTCCTGGTATGGTTACTGTACTGGTAACTCCCCAAAAGAATCTGGATTGTGGTGAGGGAACAGAGAAAAATCTCATTGAGGACCTGCACTTACGAAGGGGGTAGGCAGCTGTATATCAGGGAGTAAACCTTCTGAGAATAAAAACAGCTGGAGCTTGTTAAGCTAATTACCCAGGGGAAAGGATAATGTACTGGGAACTCCTCAGAAGAATCTGATTTGTGATGAGGGGAGAGAGATAAAAGCTCATTTAGGAACGACATGAACATGCTGTGTAGGTAGCTGTTTATCAGTAAATATCTCCACTGAAATTTAGAAAGCAGTAGCTTAATAAATTAAGTACTTCCTGGTATAGTTACTGTACTGGTAACTCCCCAATAGAATCTGGATTGTGGAGAGGGAACAGAGAAAAAAGTTTCATTTATGAGCTGCACTTACGAAGGGGGTAGGCAGCTGTATATCAGGGAGTATCGATTCTGAGAATAAAAACAGCTGGAGCTTGTTAAGGTAATTACACAGGGGAACGGATAATGTACTGGGAACTCCTCAGAGAATCTGATTTGTGGTGAGGGAGGGAGATAAAAGCTCATTTAGGAACGACATCAACATGCTGCATACGTAGCTGTTATCAGTAAATATCTCTACTGAGATTAAGAAAAGCAGTAGCTTAATAAATTAAGTACTTCCTGGTATGGATACTGTACTGGTAACTCCCCATAAGAATCTGGATTGTGGTGAGGGAACAGAGAAAAAAGCTCATTTAGGACCGGCACTTACAGGGGGTAGGCAGCTGTATATCAGGGAGTAAACCTTCTGAGAATAAAAACAGCTGAAGCTTGTTAACGGTAATTACACAGGGGAAAGGATAATGTACTGGGAACTCCTCAGAAGAATCTGATTTGTGGTGAGGGGAGAGAGATAAAAGCTCATTTAGGAACGACATGAACGTGCTGCGTAGGTAGCTGTTTATCAGCAAATATCACCACTGAGATTAAGAAAAGCAGTAGCTTAATAACTTAGAGTACTTCCTGGTATGGTTACTGTACTGGTAACTCCCCAAAAGAATCTGGATTGTGGTGAGGGAAGAGAGAAAAAAGCTCATTTAGGACCTGCACTTACGAAGGGGGTAGGCAGCTGTATATCAGGGAGTATCGATTCTGAGAATAAAAACAGCTGGAGCTTGTTAAGGTAATTACACAGGGGAAAGGATAATGTACTGGGAACTCCTCAGAAGAATCTGATTGTGGTGAGGGGAGAGAGATAAAAGCTCATTTAGGAACGACATGAACGTGCTGCTAGGTAGCTGTTTATCAGTAAATATCTCCACTGAGATTAAGAAAAGCAGTAGCTTAATAATTAAGTACTTCCTGGTATGGTTACTGTACTGGTAACTCCCCAAAAGAATCTGGATTGTGGTGAGGGAACAGAGAAAAAAGCTCATTTAGGACCTGCACTTACGAAGGGGGTAGGCAGCTGTATATCAGGTAGTAAACCTTCTGAGAATAAAAACAGCTGGAGCTTGTTAAGGTAATTACACAGGGGAAAGGATAATGTACTGGGAACAACTCAGAAGAATCTGATTTGTGGTGAGGGGAGAGAGATAAAAGCTCATTTAGGAACGACATGAACATGGTGCGTAGGTAGCTGTTTATCAGTAAATATCTCCACTGAGATTAAGAAAAGCAGTAGATTAATAAATTAAGTACTTCCTGGTATGGTTACTGTACTGGTAACTCCCCGAAAGAATCTGGATTGTGGTGAGGAACAGAGAAAAAAGCTCATTTAGGACTGCACTTAGGAAGGGGGAGGCAGCTGTATATCAGGGAGTAAACCTTCTGAGAATAAAAACAGCTGGAGCTTGTTAAGGTAATTACACAGGGGAAAGGATAATGAACTGGGAACTCCTCAGAAGAATCTGATTTGTGTTGAGGGGAGACAGATAGAAGCTCATTTAGGAATGACATGAACATGCTGCGTAGGTAGCTGGTTATCAGTAAATATCTCCACTGAGATTAAGAAAAGCAGTAGCTTAATGAATTAAGTACTTCCTGGTATGGTTACTGTACTGGTAACTCCCCAAAAGAATCTGGATTGTGGTGAGGGAACAGAGGAAAAGCTCATTTATGAGCTGCACTTACGAAGGGGGAGGCAGCTGTATATCAGGTAGTATCGATTCTGAGAATAAAAACAGCTGGAGCTTGTTAAGGTAATTACACAGGGGAAAGGATAATGTACTGGGAACTCCTCAGAAGAATCTGATTTGTGGTGAAGGGAGGGAGATAAAAGCTCATTATGAACGATATGAATATGCTGCGTACATAGTTGTTTATCAGTAAATATCTCCACTGAGATTAAGAAAAGCAGTAGCTTAATAAATTAAGTACTTCTGGTATGGTTACTGTACTGGTAACTCCCCAAAAGAATCTGGATTGTGGTGAGGGAACAGAGAAAATATCTCATTGAGGACCTGCACTTACGAAGGGGGTAGGCAGCTGTATATCAGGGAGTAAACCTTCTGAGAATAAAAACAGCTGGAGCTTGTTAAGCTAATTACCCAGGGGAAAGGATAATGTACTGGGAACTCCTCAGAAGAATCTGATTTGTGATGAGGGGAGAGAGATAAAAGCTCATTTAGGAACGACATGAACATGCTGTGTAGGTAGCTGTTTATCAGTAAATATCTCCACTGAAATTTAGAAAGCAGTAGCTTAATAAATTAAGTACTTCCTGGTATAGTTACTGTACTGGTAACTCCCCAATAGAATCTGGATTGTGGAGAGGGAACAGAGAAAAAAGTTCATTTATGAGCTGCACTTACGAAGGGGGTAGGCAGCTGTATATCAGGGAGTATCGATTCTGAGAATAAAAACAGCTGGAGCTTGTTAAGGTAATTACACAGGGGAACGGATAATGTACTGGGAACTCCTCAGAGGAATCTGATTTGTGGTGAGGGGAGGGAGATAAAAGCTCATTTAGGAACGACATCAACATGCTGCATACGTAGCTGTTCATCAGTAAATATCTCTACTGAGTTTAAGAAAAGCAGTAGCTTAATAAATTAAGTACTTCCTGGTATGGATACTGTACTGGTAACTCCCCAAAGAATCTGGATTGTGGTGAGGGAACAGAGAAAAAAGCTCATTTAGGACCTGCACTTACGAAGGGGTAGGCAGCTGTATATCAGGGAGTAAACCTTCTGAGAATAAAAACAGCTGAGCTTGTTAAGGTAATTACACAGGGGAAAGGATAATGTACTGGGAACTCCTCAGAAGAATCTGATTTGTGTGAGGGGAGAGAGATAAAAGCTCATTTAGGAACGACATGAACATGCTGCGTAGGTAGCTGTTTATCAGTAAATATCTCCACTGAGATTAAGAAAAGCAGTAGCTTAATAATTAGAGTACTTCCTGGTATGGATACTGTACTGGTAACTCCCCAAAAGAATCTGGATTGTGGTGAGGGAACAGAGAAAAAAGCTCATTTAGGAACGACATGCACTTACGAAGTAGCTGTTATCAGTAAATTCTCCACTGAGATTAAGAAAACAGTAGCTTAATAAATTAAGTACTTCCTGGTATGGATACTGTACTGGTAACTCCCCAAAGAATCTGGATTGTGGTGAGGGAACAGAGAAAAAAGCTCATTTAGGAACGCATACGAAGGGGGTAGGCAGCTGTATATCAGTAAATATCCTTCTGAGAATAAAAACAGCTGGAGCTTGTTAAGTAATTACACAGGGGAAAGGATAATGTACTGGGAACTCCTCAGAAGAATCTGATTTGTGGTGACGGGAGAGAAAAAAGCTCATTTAGGAACGACATGAACATGCTGCGTAGGTAGCTGTTTATCAGTAAATATCTCCACTGAGATTAAGAAAAGCAGTAGCTTAATAAATTAAGTACTTCCTGGTATGGTTACTGTACTGGTAACTCCCCAAAAGAATCTGGATTGTGGTGAGGGAACAGAAAAAAGCTCATTTAGGAGCTGCACTTACGAAGGGGGTAGGCAGCTGTATATCAGGGAGTATCCTTCTGAGAATAAAAACAGCTGGAGCTTGTTAAGGTAATTACACAGGGGAAAGGATAATGTACTGGGAACTCCTCAGAAGAATCTGATTTGTGTTGAGGGGAGACAGATAAAGCTCATTTAGGAATGACATGAACATGCTGCGTAGGTAGCTGGTTATCAGTAAATATCTCCACTGAGATTAAGAAAAGCAGTAGCTTAATGAATTAAGTACTTCCTGGTATGGTTACTGTACTGGTAACTCCCCAAAAGAATCTGGATTGTGGTGAGGGAACAGAGAAAAAAGCTCATTTATGAGCTGCACTTACGAAGGGGGAGGCAGCTCTTATATCAGTAGTATCGATTCTGAGAATAAAAACAGCTGGAGCTTGTTAAGGTAATTACACAGGGGAAAGGATAATGTACTGGGAACTCCTCAGAAGAATCTGATTTGTGGTGAGGGAGGGAGATAAAAGCTCATTATGAACGATATGAAATGCTGCGTACATAGTTGTTTATCAGTAAATATCTCCACTGAGATTAAGAAAAGCAGTAGCTTAATAAATTAAGTACTTCCTGGTATGGTTACTGTACTGGTAACTCCCCAAAAGAATCTGGATTGTGGTGAGGGAACAGAGAAAATATCTCATTTGAGGACCTGCACTTACGAAGGGGGTAGGCAGCTGTATATCAGGGAGTAAACCTTCTGAGAATAAAAACAGCTGGAGCTTGTTAAGCTAATTACCCAGGGGAAAGGATAATGTACTGGGAACTCCTCAGAAGAATCTGATTTGTGTGGGGAGAGAGATAAAAGCTCATTTAGGAACGACATGAACATGCTGTGTAGGTAGCTGTTTATCAGTAAATATCTCCACTGAAATTTAAAAGCAGTAGCTTAATAAATTAAGTACTTCCTGGTATAGTTACTGTACTGGTAACTCCCCAATAGAATCTGGATTGTGGAGAGGGAACAGAGAAAAAAGTTCATTTATGAGCTGCACTTACGAAGGGGGTAGGCAGCTGTATATCAGGGAGTATCGATTCTGAGAATAAAAACAGCTGGAGCTTGTTAAGGTAATTACACAGGGGAACGGATAATGTACTGGGAACTCCTCAGAGGAATCTGATTTGTGGTGAGGGGAGGGAGATAAAAGCTCATTTAGGAACGACACAAATGGCATACGTAGCTGTTCATCAGTAAATATCTCTACTGAGTTTAAGAAAAGCAGTAGCTTAATAAATTAAGTACTTCCTGGTATGGATACTGTACTGGTAACTCCCCATAAGAATCTGGATTGTGGTGAGGGAACAGAGAAAAAAGCTCATTTAGGAACGGCACTTACGAAGGGGGTAGGCAGCTGTATATCAGGGAGTAAACCTTCTGAGAATAAAAACAGCTGAAGCTTGTTACGGTAATTACACAGGGGAAAGGATAATGTACTGGGAACTCCTCAGAAGAATCTGATTTGTGGTGAGGGGAGAGAGATAAAAGCTCATTTAGGAACGACATGAACGTGCTGCGTAGGTAGCTGTTTATCAGCAAATATCACCACTGAGATTAAGAAAAGCAGTAGCTTAATAACTTAGAGTACTTCCTGGTATGGTTACTGTACTGGTAACTCCCCAAAAGAATCTGGATTGTGGTGAGGGAAGAGAGAAAAAAGCTCATTTAGGACCTGCACTTACGAAGGGGGTAGGCAGCTGTATATCAGGGAGTATCGATTCTGAGAATAAAAACAGCTGGAGCTTGTTAAGGTAATTACACAGGGGAAAGGATAATGTACTGGGAACTCCTCAGAAGAATCTGATTGGTGGTGAGGGGAGAGAGATAAAAGGTCATTTAGGAACGACATGAACGTGCTGCCTAGGTAGCTGTTTATCAGTAAATATCTCCACTGAGATTAAGAAAAGCAGTAGCTTAATAACTTAGAGTACTTCCTGGTATGGGTACTGTACTGGTAACTCCCCAAAAGAATATGGATTGTGGTGAGGGAACAGAGAAAAAAGCTCATTTAGTACCTGCACTTACGAAGAGGGTAGGAAGCTGTATATCAGGTAGTAAACCTTCTGAGAATAAAAACAGCTGGAGCTTGTTAAGGTAATTACACAGGGGAAAGGATAATGTACTGGGAACTCCTCAGAAGAATCTGATTTGTGGTGAGGGGAGAGAGATAAAAGCTCATTTAGTTACGACATGAACATGGTGCGTAGGTAGCTGTTTATCAGTAAATATCTCCACTGAGATTAAGAAAAGCAGTAGCTAATAAATTAAGTACTTCCTGGTATGGTTACTGTACTGGTAACTCCCCGAAAGAATCTGGATTGTGGTGAGTGAACAGAGAAAAAAGCTCATTTAGGACTGCACTTAAAGGGGGAGGGCAGCAGTATATCAGGGAGTAAACCTTCTGAGAATAAAAACAGCTGGAGCTTGTTAAGGTAATTACACAGGGGAAAGGATAATGAACTGGGAACTCCTCAGAAGAATCTGATTTGTGTTGAGGGGAGACAGATAGAAGCTCATTTAGGAATGACATGAACATGCTGCGTAGGTAGCTGGTTATCAGTAAATATCTCCACTGAGATTAAGAAATGCAGTAGCTTAATGAATTAAGTACTTCCTGGTATGGTTACTGTACTGGTAACTCCCCAAAAGAATCTGGATTGTGGTGCGGGAACACAGAAAAAGCTCATTTATGAGCTGCACTTACGAAGGGGGAGGCAGCTGTATATCAGGAGTATCGATTCTGAGAATAAAAACAGCTGGAGCTTGTTAAGGTAATTACACAGGGGAAAGGATAATGTACTGGGAACTCCTCAGAAGAATCTGATTTGTGGTGAAGGGAGGGAGATAAAAGCTCATTATGAACGATATGAATATGCTGCGTACATAGTTGTTTATCAGTAAATATCTCCACTGAGATTAAGAAAAGCAGTAGCTTAATAAATTAAGTACTTTCTGGTATGGTTACTGTACTGGTAACTCCCCAAAAGAATCTGGATTGTGGTGAGGGAACAGAGAAAATATCTCATTGAGGACCTGCACTTACGAAGGGGGTAGGCAGCTGTATATCAGGGAGTAAACCTTCTGAGAATAAAAACAGCTGGAGCTTGTTAAGCTAATTACCCAGGGGAAAGGATAATGTACTGGGAACTCCTCAGAAGAATCTGATTTGTGATGAGGGGAGAGAGATAAAAGCTCATTTAGGAACGACATGAACATGCTGTGTAGGTAGCTGTTTATCAGTAAATATCTCCACTGAAATTTAGAAAAGCAGTAGCTTAATAAATTAAGTACTTCCTGGTATAGTTACTGTACTGGTAACTCCCCAATAGAATCTGGACTGTGGAGAGGGAACAGAGAAAAATGTTCATTTATGAGCTGCACTTACGAAGGGGGTAGGCAGCTGTATATCAGGGAGTATCGATTCTGAGATTAAAAACAGCTGGAGCTTGTTAAGGTAATTGCACAGGGGAACGGATAATGTACTAGGAACTCCTCAGAGGAATCTGATTTGTGGTGAGGGGAGGGAGATAAAAGCTCATTTAGGAACGACATCAACATGCTGCATACGTAGCTGTTCATCAGTAAATATCTCTACTGAGATTAAGAAAAGCAGTAGCTTAATAAATTAAGTACTTCCTGGTATGGATACTATACTGGTAACTCCCCATAAGAATCTGGATTGTGGTGAGGGAACAGAGAAAAAAGCTCATTTAGGACCGGCACTTACGAAGGGGGTAGGCAGCTGTATATCAGGGAGTAAACCTTCTGAGAATAAAAACAGCTGAAGCTTGTTACGGTAATTACACAGGGGAAAGGATAATGTACTGGGAACTCCTCAGAAGAATCTGATTTGTGGTGAGTGGAGAGAGATAAAAGCTCATTTAGGAACGACATGAACATGCTGCGTAGGTAGCTGTTTATCAGCAAATATCACCACTGAGATTAAGAAAAGCAGTAGCTTAATAACTTAGAGTACTTCCTGGTATGGTTACTGTACTGGTAACTCCCCAAAAGAATCTGGATTGTGGTGAGGGAACAGAGAAAAATCTCATTTAGGACCTGCACTTACGAAGGGGGTAGGCAGTTGTATATCAGGGAGTAAACCTTCTGACAATAAAAACAGCTGGAGCTTGTTAAGGTAATTACACAGGGGAAAGGATAATGTACTGGGAACTCCTCAGAAGAATCTGATTTGTGATGAGGGGAGAGAGATAAAAGCTCATTTAGGAACGACATGAACATGCTGCATAGGTAGCTGTTTATCAGTAAATATCTCCACTGAGATTAAGAAAAGCAGTAGCTTAATAAATTAAGTACTTCCTGGTATGGTTACTGGTAACTCCCCAAAAGAATTTGGAATGTGGTGACAGAACAGAGAAAAAAGCTCATTTAGGAACGACATGAACATGCTGCGTAGGTAGCTGTTTATCAGTAAATATCTCCACTGAGATTAAGAAAAGCAGTAGCTTAATAAATTAAGTACTTCCTGGTATGGTTACTGTACTGGTAACTCCCCAAAAGAATCTGGATTGTGGTGAGGGAACACAGAAAAAAGCTCATTTAGGACCTGCAATTACGAAGCGGGTAGGCAGCTGTATATCAGGGATTATCGCTTCTGAGAATAAAAACAGCTGGAGCTTGTTAAGGTAATTACACAGGGGAAAGGATAATGTACTGGGAACTCCTCAGAAGAATCTGATTTGTGTTGAGGGTAGAGAGATAAAAGCTCATTTAGGAACGACATGAACATGCTGCATACGTAGCTGTTTATCAGTAAATATCTCCAATGAGATTAAGAAAAGCAGTAGCTTAATAAATTAAGTACTTCATGGTATGGATACTGTACTGGTAACTCCCCAAAAGAATCTGGATTGTGGTGAGGGAACAGAGAAAAAAGCTCATTTAGGAACGACATGAACATGCTGCGTAAGTAGCTGTTTATCAGTAAATATCTCCACTGAGATTAAGAAAACAGTAGCTTAATAAATTAAGTACTTCCTGGTATGGTTACTGTACTGGTAACTCCCCAAAAGAATCTGGATTGTGGTGAGGGAACACAGAAAAAAGCTCATTTAGGACCTGCAATTACGAAGGGGGTAGGCAGCAGTATATCAGGGATTATCGCTTCTGAGAATAAAAACAGCTGGAGCTTGTTAAGGTAATTACACAGGGGAAAGGATAATGTACTGGGAACTCCTCAGAAGAATCTGATTTGTGGTGACGGGAGAGAGATTAAAGCTCATTTAGGAACGACATGTTCATGCTCCGTAGGTAGCTGTTTATCAGTAAATATCTGCACTGAGATTAAGAAAAGAAGTAGCTTAATAAATCAAGTACTTCCTGGTATGGTTACTGTACTGGTAACTCCCCAAAAGAATCTGGATTGTGGTGCGGGAACAGAGGAAAAGCTCATTTATGAGCTGCACTTACGAAGGGGGTAGGCAACTGTATATCAGGGAGTAAACCTTCTGAGAATAAAAACAGCTGGAGCTTGTTAAGGTAATTACACAGGGGAAAGGATAATGAACTGGGAACTCCTCAGAAGAATCTGATTTGTGTTGAGGGGAGACAGATAGAAGCTCATTTAGGAATGACATGAACATGCTGCGTAGGTAGCTGGTTATCAGTAAATATCTCCACTGAGATTAAGAAAAGCAGTAGCTTAATGAATTAAGTACTTCCTGGTATGGTTACTGTACTGGTAACTCCCCAAAAGAATCTGGATTGTGGTGAGGGAACAGAGAAAAAAGCTAATTTATGAGCTGCACTTACGAAGGGGGAGGCAGCTGTATATCAGGTAGTATCGATTCTGAGAATAAAAACAGCTGGAGCTTGTTAAGGTAATTACACAGGGGAAAGGATAATGTACTGGGAACTCCTCAGAAGAATCTGATTTGTGGTGAAGGGAGGGAGATAAAAGCTCATTATGAACGAAATGAATATGCTGCATACATAGTTGTTTATCAGTAAATATCTCCACTGAGATTAAGAAAAGCAGTAGCTTAATAAATTAAGTACTTCCTGGTATGGTTACTGTACTGGTAACTCCCCAAAAGAATCTGGATTGTGGTGAGGGAACAGAGAAAATATCTCATTGAGGACCTGCACTTACGAAGGGGGTAGGCAGCTGTATATCAGGGAGTAAACCTTCTGAGAATAAAAACAGCTGGAGCTTGTTAAGCTAATTACCCAGGGGAAAGGATAATGTACTGGGAACTCCTCAGAAGAATCTGATTTGTGATGAGGGGAGAGAGATAAAAGCTCATTTAGGAACGACATGAACATGCTGTGTAGGTAGCTGTTTATCAGTAAATATCTCCACTGAAATTTAGAAAGCAGTAGCTTAATAAATTAAGTACTTCCTGGTATAGTTACTGTACTGGTAACTCCCCAATAGAATCTGGACTGTGGAGAGGGAACAGAGAAAAATGTTCATTTATGAGCTGCACTTACGAAGGGGGTAGGCAGCTGTATATCAGGGAGTATCGATTCTGAGATTAAAAACAGCTGGAGCTTGTTAAGGTAATTGCACAGGGGAACGGATAATGTACTAGGAACTCCTCAGAGGAATCTGATTTGTGGTGAGGGGAGGGAGATAAAAGCTCATTTAGGAACGACATCAACATGCTGCATACGTAGCTGTTCATCAGTAAATATCTCTACTGAGATTAAGAAAAGCAGTAGCTTAATAAATTAAGTACTTCCTGGTATGGATACTATACTGGTAACTCCCCATAAGAATCTGGATTGTGGTGAGGGAACAGAGAAAAAAGCTCATTTAGGACCGGCACTTACGAAGGGGGTAGGCAGCTGTATATCAGGGAGTAAACCTTCTGAGAATAAAAACAGCTGAAGCTTGTTACGGTAATTACACAGGGGAAAGGATAATGTACTGGGAACTCCTCAGAAGAATCTGATTTGTGGTGAGTGGAGAGAGATAAAAGCTCATTTAGGAACGACATGAACATGCTGCGTAGGTAGCTGTTTATCAGCAAATATCACCACTGAGATTAAGAAAAGCAGTAGCTTAATAACTTAGAGTACTTCCTGGTATGGTTACTGTACTGGTAACTCCCCAAAAGAATCTGGATTGTGGTGAGGGAACAGAGAAAAATCTCATTTAGGACCTGCACTTACGAAGGGGGTAGGCAGTTGTATATCAGGGAGTAAACCTTCTGACAATAAAAACAGCTGGAGCTTGTTAAGGTAATTACACAGGGGAAAGGATAATGTACTGGGAACTCCTCAGAAGAATCTGATTTGTGATGAGGGGAGAGAGATAAAAGCTCATTTAGGAACGACATGAACATGCTGCATAGGTAGCTGTTTATCAGTAAATATCTCCACTGAGATTAAGAAAAGCAGTAGCTTAATAAATTAAGTACTTCCTGGTATGGTTACTGGTAACTCCCCAAAAGAATTTGGAATGTGGTGACAGAACAGAGAAAAAAGCTCATTTAGGAACGACATGAACATGCTGCGTAGGTAGCTGTTTATCAGTAAATATCTCCACTGAGATTAAGAAAAGCAGTAGCTTAATAAATTAAGTACTTCCTGGTATGGTTACTGTACTGGTAACTCCCCAAAAGAATCTGGATTGTGGTGAGGGAACACAGAAAAAAGCTCATTTAGGACCTGCAATTACGAAGCGGGTAGGCAGCTGTATATCAGGGATTATCGCTTCTGAGAATAAAAACAGCTGGAGCTTGTTAAGGTAATTACACAGGGGAAAGGATAATGTACTGGGAACTCCTCAGAAGAATCTGATTTGTGTTGAGGGTAGAGAGATAAAAGCTCATTTAGGAACGACATGAACATGCTGCATACGTAGCTGTTTATCAGTAAATATCTCCAATGAGATTAAGAAAAGCAGTAGCTTAATAAATTAAGTACTTCATGGTATGGATACTGTACTGGTAACTCCCCAAAAGAATCTGGATTGTGGTGAGGGAACAGAGAAAAAAGCTCATTTAGGAACGACATGAACATGCTGCGTAAGTAGCTGTTTATCAGTAAATATCTCCACTGAGATTAAGAAAACAGTAGCTTAATAAATTAAGTACTTCCTGGTATGGTTACTGTACTGGTAACTCCCCAAAAGAATCTGGATTGTGGTGAGGGAACACAGAAAAAAGCTCATTTAGGACCTGCAATTACGAAGGGGGTAGGCAGCAGTATATCAGGGATTATCGCTTCTGAGAATAAAAACAGCTGGAGCTTGTTAAGGTAATTACACAGGGGAAAGGATAATGTACTGGGAACTCCTCAGAAGAATCTGATTTGTGGTGACGGGAGAGAGATTAAAGCTCATTTAGGAACGACATGTTCATGCTCCGTAGGTAGCTGTTTATCAGTAAATATCTGCACTGAGATTAAGAAAAGAAGTAGCTTAATAAATCAAGTACTTCCTGGTATGGTTACTGTACTGGTAACTCCCCAAAAGAATCTGGATTGTGGTGCGGGAACAGAGGAAAAGCTCATTTATGAGCTGCACTTACGAAGGGGGTAGGCAACTGTATATCAGGGAGTAAACCTTCTGAGAATAAAAACAGCTGGAGCTTGTTAAGGTAATTACACAGGGGAAAGGATAATGAACTGGGAACTCCTCAGAAGAATCTGATTTGTGTTGAGGGGAGACAGATAGAAGCTCATTTAGGAATGACATGAACATGCTGCGTAGGTAGCTGGTTATCAGTAAATATCTCCACTGAGATTAAGAAAAGCAGTAGCTTAATGAATTAAGTACTTCCTGGTATGGTTACTGTACTGGTAACTCCCCAAAAGAATCTGGATTGTGGTGAGGGAACAGAGAAAAAAGCTAATTTATGAGCTGCACTTACGAAGGGGGAGGCAGCTGTATATCAGGTAGTATCGATTCTGAGAATAAAAACAGCTGGAGCTTGTTAAGGTAATTACACAGGGGAAAGGATAATGTACTGGGAACTCCTCAGAAGAATCTGATTTGTGGTGAAGGGAGGGAGATAAAAGCTCATTATGAACGAAATGAATATGCTGCATACATAGTTGTTTATCAGTAAATATCTCCACTGAGATTAAGAAAAGCAGTAGCTTAATAAATTAAGTACTTCCTGGTATGGTTACTGTACTGGTAACTCCCCAAAAGAATCTGGATTGTGGTGAGGGAACAGAGAAAATATCTCATTGAGGACCTGCACTTACGAAGGGGTAGGCAGCTGTATATCAGGGAGTAAACCTTCTGAGAATAAAAACAGCTGGAGCTTGTTAAGCTAATTACCCAGGGGAAAGGATAATGTACTGGGAACTCCTCAGAAGAATCTGATTTGTGATGAGGGGAGAGAGATAAAAGCTCATTTAGGAACGACATGAACATGCTGTGTAGGTAGCTGTTTATCAGTAAATATCTCCACTGAAATTTAGAAAGCAGTAGCTTAATAAATTAAGTACTTCCTGGTATAGTTACTGTACTGGTAACTCCCCAATAGAATCTGGATTGTGGAGAGGGAACAGAGAAAAAAGTTTATTTATGAGCTGCACTTACGAAGGGGGTAGGCAGCTGTATATCAGGGAGTATCGATTCTGAGAATAAAAACAGCTGGAGCTTGTTAAGGTAATTACACAGGGGAACGGATAATGTACTGGGAACTCCTCAGAGGAATCTGATTTGTGGTGAAGGGAGGGAGATAAAAGCTCATTTAGGAACGACATCAACATGCTGCATACGTAGCTGTTCATCAGTAAATATCTCTACTGAGTTTAAGAAAAGCAGTAGCTTAATAAATTAAGTACTTCCTGGTATGGATACTGTACTGGTAACTCCCCATAAGAATCTGGATTGTGGTGAGGGAACAGAGAAAAAAGCTCATTTAGGACCGGCACTTACGGAGGGGGTAGGCAGCTGTATATCAGGGAGTAAACCTTCTGAGAATAAAAACAGCTGAAGCTTGTTACGGTAATTACACAGGGGAAAGGATAATGTACTGGGAACTCCTCAGAAGAATCTGATTTGTGGTGAGGGGAGAGAGATAAAAGCTCATTTAGGAACGACATGAACGTGCTGCGTAGGTAGCTGTTTATCAGCAAATATCACCACTGAGATTAAGAAAAGCAGTAGCTTAATAACTTAGAGTACTTCCTGGTATGGTTACTGTACTGGTAACTCCCCAAAAGAATCTGGATTGTGGTGAGGGAAGAGAGAAAAAAGCTCATTTAGGACCTGCACTTACGAAGGGGGTAGGCAGCTGTATATCAGGGAGTATCGATTCTGAGAATAAAAACAGCTGGAGCTTGTTAAGGTAATTACACAGGGGAAAGGATAATGTACTGGGAACTCCTCAGAAGAATCTGATTGGTGGTGAGGGGAGAGAGATAAAAGGTCATTTAGGAACGACATGAACGTGCTGCCTAGGTAGCTGTTTATCAGTAAATATCTCCACTGAGATTAAGAAAAGCAGTAGCTTAATAACTTAGAGTACTTCCTGGTATGGTTACTGTACTGGTAACTCCCCAAAAGAATATGGATTGTGGTGAGGGAACAGAGAAAAAAGCTCATTTAGTACCTGCACTTACGAAGGGGGTAGGAAGCTGTATATCAGGTAGTAAACCTTCTGAGAATAAAAACAGCTGGAGCTTGTTAAGGTAATTACACAGGGGAAAGGATAATGTACTGGGAACAACTCAGAAGAATCTGATTTGTGGTGAGGGGAGAGAGATAAAAGCTCATTTAGTTACGACATGAACATGGTGCGTAGGTAGCTGTTTATCAGTAAATATCTCCACTGAGATTAAGAAAAGCAGTAGATTAATAAATTAAGTACTTCCTGGTATGGTTACTGTACTGGTAACTCCCCGAAAGAATCTGGATTGTGGTGAGTGAACAGAGAAAAAAGCTCATTTAGGACCTGCACTTAGGAAGGGGGAGGGCAGCAGTATATCAGGGAGTAAACCTTCTGAGAATAAAAACAGCTGGAGCTTGTTAAGGTAATTACACAGGGGAAAGGATAATGAACTGGGAACTCCTCAGAAGAATCTGATTTGTGTTGAGGGGAGACAGATAGAAGCTCATTTAGGAATGACATGAACATGCTGCGTAGGTAGCTGGTTATCAGTAAATATCTCCACTGAGATTAAGAAAAGCAGTAGCTTAATGAATTAAGTACTTCCTGGTATGGTTACTGTACTGGTAACTCCCCAAAAGAATCTGGATTGTGGTGCGGGAACAGAGGAAAAGCTCATTTATGAGCTGCACTTACGAAGGGGGAGGCAGCTGTATATCAGGTAGTATCGATTCTGAGAATAAAAACAGCTGGAGCTTGTTAAGGTAATTACACAGGGGAAAGGATAATGTACTGGGAACTCCTCAGAAGAATCTGATTTGTGGTGAAGGGAGGGAGATAAAAGCTCATTATGAACGATATGAATATGCTGCGTACATAGTTGTTTATCAGTAAATATCTCCACTGAGATTAAGAAAAGCAGTAGCTTAATAAATTAAGTACTTTCTGGTATGGTTACTGTACTGGTAACTCCCCAAAAGAATCTGGATTGTGGTGAGGGAACAGAGAAAATATCTCATTGAGGACCTGCACTTACGAAGGGGGTAGGCAGCTGTATATCAGGGAGTAAACCTTCTGAGAATAAAAACAGCTGGAGCTTGTTAAGTATTCCAGGGGAAAGGATAATGTACTGGGAACTCCTCAGAAGAATCTGATTTGTGATGAGGGGAGAGAGATAAAAGCTCATTTAGGAACGACATGAACATGCTGTGTAGGTAGCTGTTTATCAGTAAATATCTCCACTGAAATTTAGAAAGCAGTAGCTTAATAAATTAAGTACTTCCTGGTATAGTTACTGTACTGGTAACTCCCCAATAGAATCTGGATTGTGGAGAGGGAACAGAGAAAAAAGTTCATTTATGAGCTGCACTTACGAAGGGGGTAGGCAGCTGTATATCAGGGAGTATCGATTCTGAGAATAAAAACAGCTGGAGCTTGTTAAGGTAATTACACAGGGGAACGGATAATGTACTGGGAACTCCTCAGAGGAATCTGATTTGTGGTGAGGGGAGGGAGATAAGAGCTCATTTAGGAACGACATCAACATGCTGCATACGTAGCTGTTCATCAGTAAATATCTCTACTGAGTTTAAGAAAAGCAGTAGCTTAATAAATTAAGTACTTCCTGGTATGGATACTGTACTGGTAACTCCCCATAAGAATCTGGATTGTGGTGAGGGAACAGAGAAAAAAGCTCATTTAGGACCGGCACTTACGAAGGGGGTAGGCAGCTGTATATCAGGGAGTAAACCTTCTGAGAATAAAAACAGCTGAAGCTTGTTACGGTAATTACACAGGGGAAAGGATAATGTACTGGGAACTCCTCAGAAGAATCTGATTTGTGGTGAGGGGAGAGAGATAAAAGCTCATTTAGGAACGACATGAACGTGCTGCGTAGGTAGCTGTTTATCAGCAAATATCACCACTGAGATTAAGAAAAGCAGTAGCTTAATAACTTAGAGTACTTCCTGGTATGGTTACTGTACTGGTAACTCCCCAAAAGAATCTGGATTGTGGTGAGGGAACAGAGAAAAAGCTCATTTAGGACGCTGCACTTACGAAGGGGGTAGCTGTGTATATCAGTAAACCTATCTGACTGAATAAAAACAGCTGGAGCTTGTTAAGGTAATTACACAGGGGAAAGGATAATGTACTGGGAACTCCTCAGAAGAATCTGATTTGTGGTGAGGGGAGAGAGATAAAAGCTCATTTAGGAACGACATGACATGCTGAAGGTAGGCTGTTTATCAGTAAATATCTCCACTGAGATTAAGAAAAGCAGTAGCTTAATAAATTAAGTACTTCCTGGTATGGTTACTGTACTGGTAACTCCCCAAAAGAATCTGGATTGTGGTGAGGGAACAGAGAAAAAAGCTCATTTAGGAACGACATGAACATGCTGGTAGGTAGCTGTTTATCAGTAAATATCTCCACTGAGATTAGAAAAGCAGTAGCTTAATAAATTAAGTACTTCCTGGTATGGTTACTGTACTGGTAACTCCCCAAAGAATCTGGATTGTGGTGAGGGAACAGAGAAAAAAGCTCATTTAGGACTGCACTTACGAAGGGGTAGGCAGCTGTATATCAGGGATATCATTCTGAGAATAAAAACAGCTGGAGCTTGTTAAGGTAATTACACAGGGGAATGGATAATGTACTGGGAACTCCTCAGAAGAATCTGATTTGTGGTGAGGGAGAGAGAAAAAGCTCATTTAGGAACGACATGAACATGCTGCATACGTAGCTGTTATCAGTAAATATCTCCCTGAGAATTAAGAAAAGCAGTAGCTTAATAAATTAAGTACTTACACTGGTATGGATACTGTACTGGTAACTCCCCAGAAGAATCTGGATTGTGGTGAGGGAACAGAGAAAAAGCTCATTTAGGAACGACATGAACATGCTGCGTAGGTAGCTGTTTATCAGTAAATATCTCCACTGAGATTAAGAAAACAGTAGCTTAATAAATTAAGTACTTCCTGGTATGGTTACTGTACTGGTAACTCCCCAAAAGAATCTGGATTGTGGTGAGGGAACAGAGAAAAAAGCTCATTTAGGACCTGCACTTACGAAGGGGGTAGGCAGCTGTATATCAGTAATATCCTTCTGAGAATAAAAACAGCTGGAGCTTGTTAAGGTAATTACACAGGGGAAAGGATAATGTACTGGGAACTCCTCAGAAGAATCTGATTTGTGGTGAGGGGACAGAGAAAAAAGCTCATTTAGGACGACACGAATGTGCGTAGGTAGCTGTTTATCAAGTATATTCTGAGATTAAAAAAGTAGCTTAATTAAGTACTTCCTGGTATGGTTACTGTACTGGTAACTCCCCAAAAGAATCTGGATTGTGGTGAGGGAACAGAGAAAAAAGCTCATTTAGGACGCACACTTGGTAGGTAGCTGTATATCAGGGAGTAAACCTTCTGAGAATAAAAACAGCTGGAGCTTGTTAAGGTAATTACACAGGGGAAAGGATAATGTACTGGGAACTCCTCAGAAGAATCTGATTTGTGGTGAGGGGAGACAGAGAAAAGCTCATTTAGGAATGACATGAACATGCTGCGTAGGTAGCTGTTATCAGTAAATATCTCCACTGAGATTAAGAAAAGCAGTAGCTTAATGAATTAAGTACTTCCTGGTATGGTTAATGTACTGGTAACTCCCCAAAAGAATCTGGATTGTGGTGAGGGAGAGAGAAAAAGCTCATTTAGAGCTGCACTTACGAAGGGGGTAGGCAGCTGTATATCAGGTATATCGATTCTGAGAATAAAAACAGCTGGAGCTTGTTAAGGTAATTACACAGGGGAAAGGATAATGTACTGGGAACTCCTCAGAAGAATCTGATTTGTGGTGAGGGAGGAGATAAAAGCTCATTTAGGAACGACTATGAATATGCTGCGTACATAGTTGTTTATCAGTAAATATCTCCACTGAGATTAAGAAAAGCAGTAGCTTGTTAAGTAATTACCTGGTATGGTTACTGTACTGGTAACTCCCCAAAAGAATCTGGATTGTGGTGAGGGAACAGAGAAAATAGCTCATTTAGGACCTGCACTTACGAAGGGGGTAGGCAGCTGTATATCAGGGAGTAAACCTTCTGAGAATAAAAACAGCTGGAGCTTTAAGCTAAGTACCCAGGGGAAAGGATAATGTACTGGGAACTCCTCAGAAGAATCTGATTTGTGGTGAGGGGAGAGAGATAAAAGCTCATTTAGGAACGACATGAACATGCTGTGTAGGTAGCTGTTTATCAGTAAATATCTCCACTGAGAATTTAAAAGCAGTAGCTTAATAAATTAAGTACTTCCTGGTATAGTTACTGTACTGGTAACTCCCCAAAGAATCTGGATTGTGGTGAGGGAACAGAGAAAAAAGCTCATTTAGAACGACATGAACGGGGTAGGCAGCTGTATATCAGGGAGTAAATATTCTGAGAATAAAAACAGCTGGAGCTTGTTAAGTAATTACACAGGGGAACGGATAATGTACTGGGAACTCCTCAAGAATCTGATTTGTGGTGAGGGGAGAGAAAAAAGCTCATTTAGGAACGACATCAACATGGTACGTAGCTGTTATCAGTAAATATCTCTCTGAGTTTAAGAAAAGCAGTAGCTTAATAAATTAAGTATTCCTGGTATGGATACTGTACTGGTAACTCCCCAAAGAATCTGGATTGTGGTGAGGGAACAGAAAAAAGCTCATTTAGGACGCATACAGCTGGTAGGCAGCTGTATATCAGTAAATATCCTTCTGAGAATAAAAACAGCTGGAGCTTGTTAAGGTAATTACACAGGGGAAAGGATAATGTACTGGGAACTCCTCAGAAGAATCTGATTTGTGGTGAGGGAGAGAGATAAAAGCTCATTTAGGAACGACATGAATGCTGTACGTAGCTGTTTATCAGTAAATATCACTGAGATTAAGAAAAGCAGTAGCTTAAGTAATTACCATGGTATGGATACTGTACTGGTAACTCCCCAAAAGAATCTGGATTGTGGTGAGGGAACAGAGAAAAAAGCTCATTTAGGAACGACATGAACATGCTGCGTAAGTAGCTGTTTATCAGTAAATATCTCCACTGAGATTAAGAAAACAGTAGCTTAATAAATTAAGTACTTCCTGGTATGGTTACTGTACTGGTAACTCCCCAAAAGAATCTGGATTGTGGTGAGGGAACAGAGAAAAAGCTCATTTAGGACCTGCACTTACGAAGGGGGTAGGCAGCTGTATATCAGGGAGTAAACCTTCTGAGAATAAAAACAGCTAGCTTGTTAAGGTAATTACACAGGGGAAAGGATAATGTACTGGGAACTCCTCAGAAGAATCTGATTTGTGGTGAGGGAGAGAGAAAAAGCTCATTTAGGAACGACATGAACATGCTGTAGGTAGCTGTTTATCAGTAAATATCTCCACTGAGAATAAGAAAAGCAGTAGCTTAATAAATTAAGTACTTCCTGGTATGGTTACTGTACTGGTAACTCCCCAAAAGAATCTGGATTGTGGAGGGGAACAGAGAAAAAAGCTCATTTATGAGCTGCACTTACGAAGGGGTAGGCAGCTGTATATCAGGGAGTAAACCTTCTGAGAATAAAAACAGTGGAGCTTGTTAAGGTAATTACACAGGGGAAAGGATAATGTACTGGGAACTCCTCAGAAGAATCTGATTTGTGGTGAGGGGAGAGATAAAGCTCATTTAGGAACGACATGAACATGCTGCGTAGGTAGCTGTTATCAGTAAATATCTCCACTGAGATTAAGAAAAGCAGTAGCTTAATAAATTAAGTACTTCCTGGTATGGTTACTGTACTGGTAACTCCCCAAAAGAATCTGGATTGTGGTGAGGGAACAGAGAAAAAAGCTCATTTAGGACGCACTTACGAAAGGGGGTAGGCAGCTGTATATCAGGGAGTAAATTCTGAGAATAAAAACAGCTGGAGCTTGTTAAGGTAATTACACAGGGGAAAGGATAATGTACTGGGAACTCCTCAGAAGAATCTGATTGTGGTGAGGGAGAGAGATAAAAGCTCATTTAGGAACGACATGAATGCTGCGTAGGTAGCTGTTTATCAGTAAATATCTCCACTGAGATTAAGAAAAGCAGTAGCTTAATAAATTAAGTACTTCCTGGTATGGATACTGTACTGGTAACTCCCCAAAAGAATCTGGATTGTGGTGAGGGAACAGAGAAAAAGCTCATTTAGGAACGACATGACATGGGTAGGTAGCTGTTTATCAGGGAGTAAATATTCTGAGATTAAGAAAAGCAGTAGCTTAATAAATTAAGTACTTCCTGGTATGGATACTGTACTGGTAACTCCCCAAAAGAATCTGGATTGTGGTGAGGGAACAGAGAAAAAAGCTCATTTAGGAACGACATGAAGGGGCTGTAGGTAGCTGTTTATCAGTAAATATCTCCACTGAGATTAGAAAAGCAGTAGCTTAATAAATTAAGTACTTCCTGGTATGGATACTGTACTGGTAACTCCCCAAAGAATCTGGATTGTGGTGAGGGAACAGAGAAAAAAGCTCATTTAGGAACGACACGACATGGCGTAGGTAGCTGTTATCAGGAAATATCTCTGAGATTAAGAAAAGCAGTAGCTTAATGTTAAGTAATTCCTGGTATGGATATGTACTGGTAACTCCCCAAAAGAATCTGGATTGTGGTGAGGGAGAGAGAAAAAGCTCATTTAGGAACGACATCAACAGCTGCATACGTAGCTGTTATCAGTAAATATCTCTACTGAGATTAAGAAAAGCAGTAGCTTAATAAATTAAGTACTTCCTGGTATGGATACTGTACTGGTAACTCCCAAAGAATCTGGATTGTGGTGAGGGAACAGAGAAAAAAGCTCATTTAGGAACGGCACTTACGAATGGGTAGGCAGCTGTATATCAGGGAGTAAACCTTCTGAGAATAAAAACAGCTAGCTTGTTAAGGTAATTACACAGGGGTAGGATAATGTACTGGGAACTCCTCAGAAGAATCTGATTTGTGGTGAGGGGAGAGAGATAAAAGCTCATTTAGGACGACATGAACGTGCTGCGTAGGTAGCTGTTTATCAGTAAATATCTCCACTGAGATTAAGAAAAGCAGTAGCTTAATAATTAAGTACTTCCTGGTATGGTTACTGTACTGGTAACTCCCCAAAAGAATCTGGATTGTGGTGAGGGAACAGAGAAAAAAGCTCATTTAGGACCTGCACTTACGAAGGGGGTAGGCAGCTGTATATCAGGGAGTATCTCTGAGAATAAAAACAGCTGGAGCTTGTTAAGGTAATTACACAGGGGAAAGGATAATGTACTGGAACTCCTCAGAAGAATCTGATTGTGGTGAGGGGAGAGAGATAAAAGCTCATTTAGGAACGACATGAACGTGCTGCGTAGGTAGCTGTTTATCAGTAAATATCTCCACTGAGATTAAGAAAAGCAGTAGCTTAATAATTAAGTACTTCCTGGTATGGTTACTGTACTGGTAACTCCCAAAAGAATCTGGATTGTGGTGAGGGAACAGAGAAAAAAGCTCATTTAGGACCTGCACTTGAAGGGGTAGGAGCTGTATATCAGGAGTAAACCTTCTGAGAATAAAAACAGCTGGAGCTTGTTAAGGTAATTACACAGGGGAAAGGATAATGTACTGGGAACTCCTCAGAAGAATCTGATTTGTGGTGAGGGGAGAGAGATAAAAGCTCATTTAGGACGACATGAACATGTGCGTAGGTAGCTGTTTATCAGTAAATATCTCCACTGAGATTAAGAAAAGCAGTAGCTAATAAATTAAGTACTTCCTGGTATGGTTACTGTACTGGTAACTCCCCAAAGAATCTGGATTGTGGTGAGGGAACAGAGAAAAAAGCTCATTTAGGACCTGCACATGAAGGGGGTAGGCAGCTGTATATCAGGGAGTAAACCTTCTGAGAATAAAAACAGCTGGAGCTTGTTAAGGTAATTACACAGGGGAAAGGATAATGTACTGGGAACTCCTCAGAAGAATCTGATTGTGGTGAGGGGAGAGAGATAAAAGCTCATTTAGGAACGACATGAACATGCTGCGTAGGTAGCTGTTATCAGTAAATATCTCCACTGAGATTAAGAAAAGCAGTAGCTTAATAAATTAATACTTCCTGGTATGGTTACTGTACTGGTAACTCCCCAAAAGAATCTGGATTGTGGTGAGGGAACAGAGAAAAAAGCTCATTTATGACCTGCACTTACGAAGGGGGTAGGCAGCTGTATATCAGGGAGTAAACCTTCTGAGAATAAAAACAGCTGGAGCTTGTTAAGGTAATTACACAGGGGAAAGGATAATGTACTGGGAACTCCTCAGAAGAATCTGATTTGTGGTGAGGGGAGAGAGATAAAAGCTCATTTAGGAACGACATGAACATGCTGCGTACATAGCTGTTTATCAGTAAATATCTCCACTGAGATTAAGAAAAGCAGTAGCTTAATAAATTAAGTACTTCCTGGTATGGTTACTGTACTGGTAACTCCCCAAAAGAATCTGGATTGTGGTGAGGGAACAGAGAAAAAAGCTCATTTAGGAACCTGCACTTATGAAGGGGGTAGGCAGCTGTATCAGGGAGTAAACCTTCTGAGAATAAAAACAGCTGGAGCTTGTTAAGTAATTACCAGGGGAAAGGATAATGTACTGGGAACTCCTCAGAAGAATCTGATTTGTGGTGAGGGGAGAGAGAAAAAAGCTCATTTAGGAACGACATGAACATGCTGGTAGGTAGCTGTTTATCAGTAAATATCTCCACTGAATTAAGAAAAGCAGTAGCTTAATAAATTAAGTACTTCCTGGTATGGTTACTGTACTGGTAACTCCCCAAAGAATCTGGATTGTGGTGAGGGAACAGAGAAAAAAGCTCATTTAGGACTGCACTTACGAAGGGGGTAGGCAGCTGTATATCAGGGAGTAAATCTTCTGAGATTAAAAACAGCTGGAGCTTGTTAAGGTAATTCACAGGGGAAGGATAATGTACTGGAACTCCTCAGAAGAATCTGATTTGTGGTGAGGGGAGAGAGATAAAAGCTCATTTAGGAACGACATGAACATGCTGCATAGGTAGCTGTTATCAGTAAATATCTCCACTGAGATTAAGAAAAGCAGTAGCTTAATAAATTAAGTACTTCCTGGTATGGATACTGTACTGGTAACTCCCCAAAGAATCTGGATTGTGGTGAGGGAACAGAGAAAAAAGCTCATTTAGGACCGCACTTACAGGGGGTAGGCAGCTGTATATCAGGGAGTAAACCTTCTGAGAATAAAAACAGCTGAAGCTTGTTAAGTAATTACACAGGGGAAAGGATAATGTACTGGGAACTCCTCAGAAGAATCTGATTTGTGGTGAGGGAGAGAGATAAAAGCTCATTTAGGAACGACATGAACATGCTGCGTAGGTAGCTGTTTATCAATAAATATCTCCACTGAGATTAAGAAAAGCAGTAGCTTTAAGAGTACTTCCTGGTATGGTTACTGTACTGGTAACTCCCCAAAAGAATCTGGATTGTGGTGAGGGAACAGAGAAAAAAGCTCATTTAGGACCTGCACTTACGAAGGGGGTAGGCAGCTGTATATCAGGGAAATACCTTCTGAGAATAAAAACAGCTGGAGCTTGTTAAGGTAATTACACAGGGGAAAGGATATGTACTGGGAACTCCTCAGAAGAATCTGATTTGTGTGAGGGGAGAGAGATAAAAGCTCATTTAGGAACGACATGAACATGCTGCGTAGGTAGCTGTTTATCAGTAAATATCTCCACTGAGATTAAGAAAAGCAGTAGCTTAATAAATTAAGTACTTCCTGGTATGGTTACTGTACTGGTAACTCCCCAAAAGAATCTGGATTGTGGTGAGGGAACAGAGAAAAAAGCTCATTTAGGAACGACATGAACATGCTGCGTAGGTAGCTGTTTATCAGTAAATATCTCCACTGAGATTAAGAAAAGCAGTAGCTTAATAAATTAAGTACTTCCTGGTATGGTTACTGTACTGGTAACTCCCCAAAAGAATCTGGATTGTGGTGAGGGAACAGAGAAAAAAGCTCATTTAGGACCTGATTACGGCTGGTAGGCAGCTGTATATCAGTAAATATCCTTCTGAGAATAAAAACAGCTGGAGCTTGTTAAGGTAATTACACAGGGGAAAGGATAATGTACTGGGAACTCCTCAGAAGAATCTGATTTGTGGTGAGGGAAGAGAGATAAAAGCTCATTTAGGAACGACATGAACATGCGTAGGTAGCTGTTTATCAGTAAATATCCACTGAGATTAAGAAAAGCAGTAGCTTAATAAATTACCTGGTATGGATACTGTACTGGTAACTCCCCAAAAGAATCTGGATTGTGGTGAGGGAACAGAGAAAAAAGCTCATTTAGGAAGGACATGAACGAAGGGGGTAGGCAGCTGTATATCAGGGAGTAAACCTTCTGAGAATAAAAACAGCTAGCTTGTTAAGGTAATTACACAGGGGAAAGGATAATGTACTGGGAACTCCTCAGAAGAATCTGATTTGTGGTGAGGGAGAGAGATAAAAGCTCATTTAGGAACGACATGAACAGGGGGTAGGCAGCTGTTTATCAGTAAATATCTCCACTGAGATTAAAAAGCAGTAGCTTGTTAAGGTACTTCCTGGTATGGATACTGTACTGGAACTCCCAAAGAATCTGGATTGTGGTGAGGGAGAGAGAAAAAGCTCATTTAGGAACGACATGAAATGCTCCGTAGGTAGCTGTTTATCAGTAAATATCTCCACTGAGATTAAGAAAAGCAGTAGCTTAATAAATTAAGTACTTCCTGGTATGGTTACTGTACTGGTAACTCCCCAAAAGAATCTGGATTGTGGTGAGGGAACAGAGAAAAAAGCTCATTTAGGACTGCACTTACGAAGGGGTAGGCAACTGTATATCAGGGAGTAAACCTTCTGAGAATAAAAACAGCTGGAGCTTGTTAAGGTAATTACACAGGGGAAAGGATAATGTACTGGGAACTCCTCAGAAGAATCTGATTGTGGTGAGGGGAGAGAGATAAAAGCTCATTTAGGAACGACATGAACATGCTGCGTAGGTAGCTGTTATCAGTAAATATCTCCACTGAGATTAAGAAAAGCAGTAGCTTAATAAATTAAGTATTCCTGGTATGGTTACTGTACTGGTAACTCCCAAAAGAATCTGGATTGTGGTGAGGGAACAGAGAAAAAAGCTCATTTACGACCTGCACTTACGAAGGGGGTAGGCAGCTGTATATCAGGGAGTAAACCTTCTGAGAATAAAAACAGCTGGAGCTTGTTAAGGTAATTACACAGGGGAAAGGATAATGTACTGGGAACTCCTCAGAAGAATCTGATTTGTGGTGAGGGAGAGATAAAAGCTCATTTATGAACGACATGACATATGCGTAGGTAGCTGTTTATCAGTAAATATCTCCACTGAGATTAAGAAAAGCAGTAGCTTAATAAATTAAGTACTTCCTGGTATGGATACTGTACTGGTAACTCCCCAAAAGAATCTGGATTGTGGTGAGGGAACAGAGAAAAAAGCTCATTTAGGAACGACATGAAATGCTGCTAGGTAGCTGTTTATCAGTAAATATCCACTGAGATTAAGAAAAGCAGTAGCTTAATAAATTAAGTACTTACCCTGGTATGGATACTGTACTAACTCCCCAAAGAATCTGGATTGTGGTGAGGGGAACAGAGAAAAAAGCTCATTTAGGAACGACATGAACATGCTGTGTAGGTAGCTGTTTATCAGTAAATATCTCCACTGAGATTAGAAAAGCAGTAGCTTAATAAATTAAGTACTTCCTGGTATGGTTACTGTACTGGTAACTCCCCAAAGAATCTGGATTGTGGTGAGGGAACAGAGAAAAAAGCTCATTTAGGAGCTGCACTTACGAAGGGGTAGGCAGCTGTATATCAGGGAGTAAATCTTCTGAGATTAAAAACAGCTGGAGCTTGTTAAGGTAATTGCACAGGGGAAGGATAATGTACTAGGAACTCCTCAGAAGAATCTGATTTGTGGTGAGGGGAGAGAGATAAAAGCTCATTTAGGAACGACATGAACATGCTGCGTAGGTAGCTGTTATCAGTAAATATCTCCACTGAGATTAAGAAAAGCAGTAGCTTAATAAATTAAGTACTTCCTGGTATGGTTACTATACTGGTAACTCCCCAAAAGAATCTGGATTGTGGTGAGGGAACAGAGAAAAAAGCTCATTTAGGACCGGCACTTACGAAGGGGGTAGGCAGCTGTATATCAGGGAGTAAACCTTCTGAGAATAAAAACAGCTGAGCTTGTTACGGTAATTACACAGGGGAAAGGATAATGTACTGGGAACTCCTCAGAAGAATCTGATTTGTGGTGAGGGAGAGAGATAAAAGCTCATTTAGGAACGACATGAACATGCTGCGTAGGTAGCTGTTTATCAGCAAATATCACCACTGAGATTAAGAAAAGCAGTAGCTTAATAACTTAGAGTACTTCCTGGTATGGTTACTATACTGGTAACTCCCCAAAAGAATCTGGATTGTGGTGAGGGAACAGAGAAAAATCTCATTTAGGACCTGCACTTACGAAGGGGGTAGGCAGTTGTATATCAGGGAGTAAACCTTCTGACAATAAAAACAGCTGGAGCTTGTTAAGGTAATTACACAGGGGAAAGGATAATGTACTGGGAACTCCTCAGAAGAATCTGATTTGTGGTGAGGGGAGAGAGATAAAAGCTCATTTAGGAACGACATGAACATGCTGCGTAGGTAGCTGTTTATCAGTAAATATCTCCACTGAGATTAAGAAAAGCAGTAGCTTAATAAATTAAGTACTTCCTGGTATGGTTACTGTACTGGTAACTCCCCAAAAGAATCTGGATTGTGGTGAGGGAACAGAGAAAAAAGCTCATTTAGGACTGCATAGGAAGGGCGTAGGCAGCTGTATATCAGGGAGTAAATATTCTGACTGAATAAAAACAGCTGGAGCTTTGTTAAGGTAATTACACAGGGGAAAGGTTATGTACTGGGAACTCCTCAGAAGAATCTGATTGTGGTGAGGGGAGAGAGATAAAAGCTCATTTAGGAACGACATGAACATGCTGCATAGGTAGCTGTTTATCAGTAAATATCTCCACTGAGATTAAGAAAAGCAGTAGCTTAATAAATTAAGGACTTCCTGGTATGGATACTGTACTGGTACTCCCCAAAAGAATCTGGACTGTGGTGAGGGAACAGAGAAAAAAGCTCATTTAGGAACGACATGAACATGCTGCGTAGGTAGCTGTATATCAGTAAATATCTCCACTGAGATTAAGAAAAGCAGTAGCTTAATAAATTAATTACTTCCTGGTATGGTTACTGTACTGGTAACTCCCCAAAGAATCTGGATTGTGGTGAGGTAACAGAGAAAAAAGCTCATTTAGGACCTGCACTTACGAAGGGGGTAGGCAGCTGTATATCAGGGAGTAAACCTTCTGAGAATAAAAACAGCTGGAGCTTGTTAAGGTAATTACACAGGGGAAAGGATAATGTACTGGGAACTCCTCAGAAGAATCTGATTTGTGGTGAGGGAGAGAGATAAAAGCTCATTTAGGAACGACATGAACATGCTGCATACTTAGCTGTTTATCAGTAAATATCTCCACTGAGATTAAGAAAAGCAGTAGCTTAATAAATTAAGTACTTCCTGGTATGGATACTGTACTGGTACTCCCCAAAAGAATCTGGACTGTGGTGTGGGAACAGAGAAAAAAGCTCATTTAGGAACGACATGAACATGCTGCGTAGGTAGCTGTTTATCAGTAAATATCTCCACTGAGATTAAGAAAAGCAGTAGCTTAATAAATTAAGTAATTCCTGGTATGGTTACTGTACTGGTAACTCCCCAAAAGAATCTGGATTGTGTGAGGGAACAGAGAAAAAAGCTCATTTAGGACCTGCACTTACGAAGGGGTAGGCAACTATATATCAGTGAGTAAACCTTCTGAGAATAAAAACAGCTGGAGCTTGTTAAGGTAATTACACAGGGGAAAGGAAAATATACTGGGAACTCCTCAGAAGAATCTGCTTTTTGGTGAGGGGAGAGAGATAAAAGCTCATTTAGGAAACGACATGAACATGCTGCATACGTAGCTGTTTATCAGAAAATATCTCTACTGAGATTAAGAAAAGCAGTAGCTTAATAAATTAAGTAATTCCTGCTATGGATACTGTACTGGTAACTCCCCAAAGGAATCTGGATTGTGGTGAGGGAACAGAGAAAAAAGCTCATTTGGGACCTGCACTTACGAAGGGGGTAGGCAGCTGTATATCAGGGAGTAAACCTTCTGAGAATAAAAACAGCTGGAGCTTGTTAAGGTAATTACACAGGGGAAAGGATAATGTACGGGGAACTCTTCAGAAGAATCTGATTTGTGGTGAGGGGAGAGAGAAAAAAGCTCATTTAACAACGACATGAACATGCTGCGTACGTAGCTGTTTATCAGTAAATATCTCCACTGAGATTAAGAAAAGCAGTAGCTTAATAAATTAAGTACTTCCTGGTATGGATACTGTACTGGTACCTCCCCAAAAGAATTTGGATTGTGGTGAAGGAACAGAGAAAAAAGCTCATTTAGGAACGACATGAACATGCTGCGTAGGTAGCTGTTTATCAATAAATATCTCCACTGAGATTAAGAAAAGCAGTAGCTTAATAAATTAAGTACTTCCTGGTATGGTTACTGTACTGGTAACTCCCCAAAAGAATCTGGATTGTGGTGAGTGAACAGAGAAAAAAGCTCATTTTTGACCGGCACTTACGAATTAGGTAGGCAGGTGTATATCAGGGAGTAAACCTTCTGAGAATAAAAACAGCTGGAGCTTGTTAAGGTAATTACACAGGGGAAAGGATATTGTACTGGGAACTCTTCAGAAGAATCTGATTTGTGTTGAGGGGAGAGAGATAAAAGCTCATTTAGGAGCGGC
>NW_025961564.1:0-46145 GCF_023159225.1 Perognathus longimembris pacificus | reverse complement strand
TTCCTGGTATGGTAACTGTACTGGTAACTCCCCAAAAGAATCTGGACTGTGGTGAGGGAACAGAGAAAAAAGCTCATTTAGGACCTGCACTTACGAAGGGGGTAGGCAGCTGTATATCAGGGAGTAAACCTTCTGAGAATAAAAACAGCTGGAGCTTGTTAAGGTAATTACACAGGGGAAAGGATAATGTACTGGGAACTCCTCAGAAGAATCTGATTTGTGGTGAGGGCAGAGAGATAAAAGCTCATTTAGGAACGACATGAACATGCTGCGTAAGTAGCTGTTTATCAGTAAATATCTCCACTGAGATTAAGAAAAGCAGTAGCTTAATAAATTAAGTAATTCCTGGTATGGTTACTGTACTGGTAACTCCCCAAAAGAATCTGGATTGTGGTGAGGGAACAGAGAAAAAAGCTCATTTAGGACCTGCACTTACGAAGGGGGTAGGCAGCTGTATATCAGGGAGTAAACCTTCTGAGAATAAAAGCAGCTGGAGCTTGTTAAGGTAATTACACAGGGGAAAGGATAAGGTACTGGGAACTCCTCAGAAGAATCTGGTTTGTGGTGAGGGCAGAGAGATAAAAGCTCATTTAGGAACGACATGAACATGCTGCGTAGTTAGCTGTTTATCAGTAAATATCTCCACTGAGATTAAGAAAAGCAGTAGCTTAATAAATTAAGTACTTCCTGGTATGGTTACTGTACTGGTAACTCCCCAAAAGAATCTGGATTGTGGTGAGGGAACAGAGAAAAAAGCTCATTTAGGACCTGCACTTACTTAGGGGGTAGGCAGGTGTATATCAGGGAGTAAACCTTCTGAGAATAAAAACAGCTGGAGCTTGTTAAGGTACTTACACAGGGGAAAGGATAATGTACTGGGAACTCCTCAGAAGAATCTGATTTGTGGTGAGGGCAGAGAGATAAAAGCTCATTTAGGAACGACATGAACATGCTGCGTAGGTAGCTGTTTATCAGTAAATATCTCCACTGAGATTGAGAAAGGCAGTAGCTTAATAAATTAAGTACTTCCTGGTATGGTTACTGTACTGGTAACTCCCCAAAAGAATCTGGATTGTGGTGAGGGAACAGAGAAAAAAGCTCATTTAGGACCTGCACTTACGAAGGGGGTAGGCAGCTGTATATCAGGGAGTAAACCTTCTGAGAATAAAAACAACTGGAGCTTGTTAAGGTAATTACACAGGGAAAGGATAATGTACTGGGAACTCCTCAGAAGAATCTGATTTGTGGTGAGGGCAGAGAGATAAAAGCTCATTTAGGAACGACATGAACATGCTGCGTAGGTAGATGTTTATCAGTAAATATCTCCACTGAGATTCAGAAAAGCAGTAGCTTAATAAATTAAGTACTTTCTGGTATGGTTACTGTACTGGTAACTCCCCAAAGGAATCTGGATTGTGGTGAGGGAACAGAGAAAAAAGCTCATTTAGGACCTGCACTTACGAAGGGGGTAGGCAGCTGTATATCAGGGAGTAAACCTTCTGAGAATAAAAACAGCTGGAGCTTGTTAAGGTAATCACACCGGGGAAAGGATAATGTACCGGGAACTCCTCAGAAGAATCTGATTTGTGGTGAGGGCAGAGAGATAAAAGCTCATTTAGGAACGACATGAACATGCTGCGTAGGTAGATGTTTATCAGTAAATATCTCCACTGAGATTCAGAAAAGCAGTAGCTCAATAAATTAAGTACTTCTTGGTATGGTTACTGTACTGGTAACTCCCCAAAAGAATCTGGATTGTGGTGAGGGAACAGAGAAAAAAGCTCATTTAGGACCTGCACTTACGAAGGGGGTAGGCAGCTGTATATCAGGGAGTAAACCTTCTGAGAATAAAAACAGCTGGAGCTTGTTAAGGTAATTACACAGGGGAAAGGATAATGTACTGGGAACTCCTCAGAAGTATCTGATTTGTGGTGAGGGCAGAGTGATAAAAGCTCATTTAGGAACGACATGAACATGCTGCGTAGGTAGCTGTTTATCAGTAAATATCTCCACTGAGATTAAGAAAAGCAGTAGCTTAATAAATTAAGTACTTCCTGGTATGGTTACTGTACTGGTAACTCCCCAAAAGAATCTGGATTGTGGTGAGGGAACAGAGAAAAAAGCTCATTTAGGACCTGCACTTACGAAGGGGGTAGGCAGCTGTATATCAGGGAGTAAACCTTCTGAGAATAAAAACAGCTGGAGCTTGTTAAGGTAATTACACAGGGGAAAGGATAATGTACTGGGAACTCCTCAGAAGAATCTGATTTGTGGTGAGGGCAGAGAGATAAAAGCACATTTAGGAACGACATGAACATGCTGCGTAGGTAGCTGTTTATCAGTAAATATCTCCACTGAGATTAAGAAAAGCTGTAGCTTAATAAATTAAGTACTTCCTGGTATGGTTACTGTACTGGTACCTCCCCAAAAGAATCTGGATTGTGGTGAGGGAACAGAGAAAAAAGCTCATTTAGGACCTGCACTTACGAAGGGGGTAGGCAGCTGTATATCAGGGAGTAAACCTTCTGAGAATAAAAACAGCTGGAGCTTGTTAAGGTAATCACACAGGGGAAAGGATAATGTACTGGGAACTCCTCAGAAGAATCTGATTTGTGGTGAGGGCAGAGAGATAAAAGCTCATTTAGGAACGACATGAACATGCTGCGTAGGTAGCTGTTTATCAGTAAATATCTCCACTGAGATTAAGAAAAGCAGTAGCTCAATAAATTAAGTTCTTCCTGGTATGGTTACTGTACTGGTAACTCCCCAAAAGAATCTGGATTGTGGTGAGGGAACAGAGAAAAAAGCTCATTTAGGACCTGCACTTACGAAGGGGTTAGGCAGCTGTATATCAGGGAGTAAACCTTCTGAGAATAAAAACAGCCTGAGCTTTTAAGGTAATTACACAGGGGAAAGGATAATGTACTGGGAACTCCTCAGAAGTATCTGATTTGTGGTGAGGGCAGAGAGATAAAAGCTCATTTAGGAACGACATGAACATGCTGCGTAGGCAGCTGTTTAATAGTAAATATCTCCACTGAGATTAAGAAAGGCAGTAGCTTAATAAATTAAGTACTTCCTGGTATGGTTACTGTACTGGTAACTCCCCAAAAGAATCTGGATTGTGGGGAGGGAACAGAGAAAAAAGCTCATTTAGGACCTGCACTTACGAAGGGGGTAGGCAGCTGTATATCAGGGAGTAAACTTTCTGAGAATAAAAACAGCTGGAGCTTGTTAAGGTAATTACACAGGGGAAAGGATAATGTACTGGGAACTCCTCAGAAGAATCTGATTTGTGGTGAGGGCAGAGAGATAAAAGCTCATTTAGGAACGACATGAACATGCTGCGTAGGTAGCTGTTTATCAGTAAATATCTCCACTGAGATTCAGAAAAGCAGTAGCTTAATAAATTAAGTACTTTCTGGTATGGTTACTGTACTGGTAACTCCCCAAAAGAATCTGGATTGTGGGGAGGGAACAGAGAAAAAAGCTCATTTAGGACCTGCACTTACGAAGGGGGTAGGCAGCTGTATATCAGTGAGTAAACCTTCTGAGAATAAAAACAGCTGGAGCTTGTTAAGGTAATCACACAGGGGAAAGGATAATGTACCGGGAACTCCTCAGAAGAATCTGATTTGTGGTGAGGGCAGAGAGATAAAAGCTCATTTAGGAACGACATGAACATGCTGCGTAGGTAGCTGTTTATCAGTAAATATCTCCAGTGAGATTAAGAAAAGCAGTAGCTTAATAAATTAAGTACTTCCTGGTATGGTTACTGTACTGGTAACTCCCCAAAAGAATCTGGATTGTGGTGAGGAAACAGAGAAAAAAGCTCATTTAGGACCTGCACTTACGAAGGGGGTAGGCAGCTGTATATCAGGGAGTAAACCCTTCTGAGAATAAAAACAGCTGGAGCTTGTTAAGGTAATTACACAGGGGAAAGGATAATGTACTGGGAACTCCTCAGAAGAATCTGATTTGTGGTGAGGGCAGAGAGATAAAAGCTCATTTAGGAACGACATGAACATGCTGCGTAGGTAGCTGTTTATCAGTAAATATCTCCACTGAGATTAAGAAAAGCAGTAGCTCAATAAATTAAGTACTTCCTGGTATGGTTACTGTACTGGTAACTCCCCAAAGAATCTGGATTGTGGTGAGGGAACAGAGAAAAAAGCTCATTTAGGACCTGCACTTACGAAGGGGGTAGGCAGCTGTATATCAGGGAGTAAACCTTCTGAGAATAAAAACAGCTGGAGCTTGTTAAGGTAATTACACAGGGGAAAGGATAATGTACTGGGAACTCCTCAGAAGAATCTGATTTGTGGTGAGGGCAGAGAGATAAAAGCACATTTAGGAACGACATGAACATGCTGCGTAGGTAGCTGTTTATCAGTAAATATCTCCACTGAGATTAAGAAAAGCTGTAGCTTAATAAATTAAGTACTTCCTGGTATGGTTACTGTACTGGTACCTCCCCAAAAGAATCTGGATTGTGGTGAGGGAACAGAGAAAAAAGCTCATTTAGGACCTGCACTTACGAAGGGGGTAGGCAGCTGTATATCAGGGAGTAAACCTTCTGAGAATAAAAACAGCTGGAGCTTGTTAAGGTAATCACACAGGGGAAAGGATAATGTACTGGGAACTCCTCAGAAGAATCTGATTTGTGGTGAGGGCAGAGAGATAAAAGCTCATTTAGGAACGACATGAACATGCTGCGTAGGTAGCTGTTTATCAGTAAATATCTCCACTGAGATTAAGAAAAGCAGTAGCTCAATAAATTAAGTTCTTCCTGGTATGGTTACTGTACTGGTAACTCCCCAAAAGAATCTGGATTGTGGTGAGGGAACAGAGAAAAAAGCTCATTTAGGACCTGCACTTACGAAGGGGTTAGGCAGCTGTATATCAGGGAGTAAACTTTCTGAGAATAAAAACAGCTGGAGCTTTTAAGGTAATTACACAGGGGAAAGGATAATGTACTGGGAACTCCTCAGAAGTATCTGATTTGTGGTGAGGGCAGAGAGATAAAAGCTCATTTAGGAACGACATGAACATGCTGCGTAGGCAGCTGTTTAATAGTAAATATCTCCACTGAGATTAAGAAAGGCAGTAGCTTAATAAATTAAGTACTTCCTGGTATGGTTACTGTACTGGTAACTCCCCAAAAGAATCTGGATTGTGGGGAGGGAACAGAGAAAAAAGCTCATTTAGGACCTGCACTTACGAAGGGGGTAGGCAGCTGTATATCAGGGAGTAAACTTTCTGAGAATAAAAACAGCTGGAGCTTGTTAAGGTAATTACACAGGGGAAAGGATAATGTACTGGGAACTCCTCAGAAGAATCTGATTTGTGGTGAGGGCAGAGAGATAAAAGCTCATTTAGGAACGACATGAACATGCTGCGTAGGTAGCTGTTTATCAGTAAATATCTCCACTGAGATTCAGAAAAGCAGTAGCTTAATAAATTAAGTACTTTCTGGTATGGTTACTGTACTGGTAACTCCCCAAAAGAATCTGGATTGTGGGGAGGGAACAGAGAAAAAAGCTCATTAGGACCTGCACTTACGAAGGGGGTAGGCAGCTGTATATCAGTGAGTAAACCTTCTGAGAATAAAAACAGCTGGAGCTTGTTAAGGTAATCACACAGGGGAAAGGATAATGTACCGGGAACTCCTCAGAAGAATCTGATTTGTGGTGAGGGCAGAGAGATAAAAGCTCATTTAGGAACGACATGAACATGCTGCGTAGGTAGCTGTTTATCAGTAAATATCTCCAGTGAGATTAAGAAAAGCAGTAGCTTAATAAATTAAGTACTTCCTGGTATGGTTACTGTACTGGTAACTCCCCAAAAGAATCTGGATTGTGGTGAGGAAACAGAGAAAAAAGCTCATTTAGGACCTGCACTTACGAAGGGGGTAGGCAGCTGTATATCAGGGAGTAAACCTTCTGAGAATAAAAACAGCTGGAGCTTGTTAAGGTAATTACACAGGGGAAAGGATAATGTACTGGGAACTCCTCAGAAGAATCTGATTTGTGGTGAGGGCAGAGAGATAAAAGCTCATTTAGGAACGACATGAACATGCTGCGTAGGTAGCTGTTTATCAGTAAATATCTCCACTGAGATTAAGAAAAGCAGTAGCTCAATAAATTAAGTACTTCCTGGTATGGTTACTGTACTGGTAACTCCCCAAAAGAATCTGGATTGTGGTGAGGGAACAGAGAAAAAAGCTCATTTAGGACCTGCACTTACGAAGGGGGTATGCAGGTGTATATCAGGGAGTAAACCTTCTGAGAATAAAAACAGCTGGAGCTTGTTAAGGTAATTACACAGGGGAAAGGATAATGTACTGGGAACTCCTCAGAAGAATCTGATTTGTGGTGAGGGCAGAGAGATAAAAGCTCATTTAGGAACGACATGAACATGCTGCGTAGGTAGCTGTTTATCAGTAAATATCTCCATTGAGATTAAGAAAAGCAGTAGCTTAATAAATTAAGTACTTCCTGCTATGGTTACTGTACTGGTAACTCCCCAAAAGACTCTGGATTGTGGTGAGGGAACAGAGAAAAAAGCTCATTTAGGACCTGCACTTACGAAGGGGGTAGGCAGCAGTATATCAGGGAGTAAACCTTCTGAGAATAAAAACAGCTGGAGCTTGTTAAGGTAATTACACAGGGGAAAGGATAATGTACTGGGAAATCCTCAGAAGAATCTGATTTGTGGTGAGGGCAGAGAGATAAAAGCTCATTTAGGAACGACATGAACATGCTGCGTAGGTAGCTGTTTATCAGTAAATATCTCCACTGAGATTAAGAAAAGCTGTAGCTTAATAAATTAAGTACTTCCTGGTATGGTTACTGTACTGGTAACTCCCCAAAAGAATCTGGATTGTGGTGAGGGAACAGAGAAAAAAGCTCATTTAGGACCTGCACTTACGAGGGGGTAGGCAGCTGTATATCAGGGAGTAAACCTTCTGAGAATAAAAACAGCTGGAGCTTGTTAAGGTAATTACACAGGGGAAAGGATAATGTACTGGGAACTCCTCAGAAGAATCTGATTTGTGGTGAGGGCAGAGAGATAAAAGCTCATTTAGGAACGACATGAACATGCTGCGTAGGTAGCTGTTTATCAGTAAATATCTCCACTGAGATTCAGAAAAGCAGTAGCTTAATAAATTAAGTACTTTCTGGTATGGTTACTGTACTGGTAACTCCCCAAAAGAATCTGGATTGTGGGGAGGGAACAGAGAAAAAAGCTCATTTAGGACCTGCACTTACGAAGGGGGTAGGCAGCTGTATATCAGTGAGTAAACCTTCTGAGAATAAAAACAGCAGGAGCTTGTTAAGGTAATCACACAGGGGAAAGGATAATGTACCGGGAACTCCTCAGAAGAATCTGATTTGTGGTGAGGGCAGAGAGATAAAAGCTCATTTAGGAACGACATGAACATGCTGCGTAGGTAGCTGTTTATCAGTAAATATCTCCAGTGAGATTAAGAAAAGCAGTAGCTTAATAAATTAAGTACTTCCTGGTATGGTTACTGTACTGGTAACTCCCCAAAAGAATCTGGATTGTGGTGAGGAAACAGAGAAAAAAGCTCATTTAGGACCTGCACTTACGAAGGGGGTAGGCAGCTGTATATCAGGGAGTAAACCTTCTGAGAATAAAAACAGCTGGAGCTTGTTAAGGTAATTACACAGGGGAAAGGATAATGTACTTGGAACTCCTCAGAAGAATCTGATTTGTGGTGAGAGCAGAGAGATAAAAGCTCATTTAGGAACGACATGAACATGCTGCGTAGGTAGCTGTTTGTCAGTAAATATCTCCACTGAGATTAAGAAAAGCAGTAGCTCAATAAATTAAGTACTTCCTGGTATGGTTACTGTACTGGTAACTCCCCAAAAGAATCTGGATTGTGGTGAGGGAACAGAGAAAAAAGCTCATTTAGGACCTGCACTTACGAAGGGGGTAGGCAGCTGTATATCAGGGAGTAAACCTTCTGAGAATAAAAACAGCTGGAGCTTGTTAAGGTAATTACACAGGGTAAAGGATAATGTACTGGGAACTCCTCAGAAGAATCTGATTTGTGGTGAGGGCAGAGAGATAAAAGCTCATTTAAGAACGACATGAACATGCTGCGTAGGTAGCTGTTTATCAGTAAATATCTCCACTGAGATTAAGAAAAGCAGTAGCTTAATAAATTAAGTACTTCCTGGTATGGTTACTGTACTGGTAACTCCCCAAAAGAATCTGGATTGTGGTGAGGAAACAGAGAAAAAAGCTCATTTAGGACCTGCACTTACGAAGGGGGTAGGCAGTTGTATATCAGGGAGTAAACCTTCTGAGAATAAAAACAGCTGGAGATTGTTAAGGTAATTACACAGGGGAAAGGATAATGTACTGAGACCTCCTCAGAAGAATCTGATTTGTGGTGAGGGCAGAGAGATAAAAGCTCTTTTAGGAACGACATGAACATGCTGCGTAGGTAGCTGTTTATCAGTAAATATCTCCACTGAGATTAAGAAAGCAGTAGCTTAATAAATTAAGTACTTCCTGGTATGGTTACTGTACTGGTAACTCCCAAAAAGAATCTGGATTGTGGTGAGGGAACAGAGAAAAAAGCTCATTTAGGACCTGCACTTACGAAGGGGGTAGGCAGCTGTATATCAGGGAGTAAACCTTCTGAGAATAAAAAGAGCTGGAGCTTGTTAAGGTAATTACACAGGGGAAAGGATAATGTACTGGGAACTCCTCAGAAGAATCTGATTTGTGGTGAGGGCAGAGAGATAAAAGCTCATTTAGGAACGACCTGAACATGCTGCGTAGGTAGCTGTTTATCAGTAAATATCTCCACTGAGATTAAGAAAAGCAGTAGCTTAATAAATTAAGTACTTCCTGGTATGGTTACTGTACTGGTAACTCCCCAAAAGAATCTGGATTGTGGTGAGGGAACAGAGAAAAAAGCTCATTTAGGACCTGCACTTACGAAGGGGGTAGGCAGCTGTATATCAGGGAGTAAACCTTCTGAGAATAAAAACAGCTGGAGCTTGTTAAGGTAATTACACAGGGGAAAGGATAATGTACTGGGAACTCCTCAGAAGAATCTGATTTGTGGTGAGGGCAGAGAGATAAAAGCTCATTTAGGAACGACATGAGCATGCTGCGTAGGTAGCTGTTTATCAGTAAATATCACCACTGAGATTCAGAAAAGCAGTAGCTTAATAAATTAAGTACTTTCTGGTATGGTTACTGTACTGGTAACTCCCCAAAAGAATCTGGATTGTGGGGAGGGAACAGAGAAAAAAGCTCATTTAGGACCTGCACTTACGAAGGGGGTAGGCAGCTGTATATCAGTGAGTAAACCTTCTGAGAATAAAAACAGCTGGAGCTTGTTAAGGTAATCACACAGGGGAAAGGATAATGTACCGGGAACTCCTCAGAAGAATCTGATTTGTGGTGAGGGCAGAGAGATAAAAGCTCATTTAGGAACGACATGAACATGCTGCGTAGGTAGCTGTTTATCAGTAAATATCTCCACTGAGATTAAGAAAAGCAGTAGCTCAATAAATTAAGTACTTCCTGGTATGGTTACTGTACTGGTAACTCCCCAAAAGAATCTGGATTGTGGTGAGGGAACAGAGAAAAAAGCTCATTTAGGACCTGCACTTACGAAGGGGGTATGCAGGTGTATATCAGGGAGTAAACCTTCTGAGAATAAAAACAGCTGGAGCTTGTTAAGGTAATTACACAGGGGAAAGGATAATGTACTGGGAACTCCTCAGAAGAATCTGATTTGTGGTGAGGGCAGAGAGATAAAAGCTCATTTAGGAACGACATGAACATGCTGCGTAGGTAGCTGTTTATCAGTAAATATCTCCATTGAGATTAAGAAAAGCAGTAGCTTAATAAATTAAGTACTTCCTGCTATGGTTACTGTACTGGTAACTCCCCAAAAGACTCTGGATTGTGGTGAGGGAACAGAGAAAAAAGCTCATTTAGGACCTGCACTTACGAAGGGGGTAGGCAGCAGTATATCAGGGAGTAAACCTTCTGAGAATAAAAACAGCTGGAGCTTGTTAAGGTAATTACACAGGGGAAAGGATAATGTACTGGGAAATCCTCAGAAGAATCTGATTTGTGGTGAGGGCAGAGAGATAAAAGCTCATTTAGGAACGACATGAACATGCTGCGTAGGTAGCTGTTTATCAGTAAATATCTCCACTGAGATTAAGAAAAGCTGTAGCTTAATAAATTAAGTACTTCCTGGTATGGTTACTGTACTGGTAACTCCCCAAAAGAATCTGGATTGTGGTGAGGGAACAGAGAAAAAAGCTCATTTAGGACCTGCACTTACGAGGGGGTAGGCAGCTGTATATCAGGGAGTAAACCTTCTGAGAATAAAAACAGCTGGAGCTTGTTAAGGTAATTACACAGGGGAAAGGATAATGTACTGGGAACTCCTCAGAAGAATCTGATTTGTGGTGAGGGCAGAGAGATAAAAGCTCATTTAGGAACGACATGAACATGCTGCGTAGGTAGCTGTTTATCAGTAAATATCTCCACTGAGATTCAGAAAAGCAGTAGCTTAATAAATTAAGTACTTTCTGGTATGGTTACTGTACTGGTAACTCCCCAAAAGAATCTGGATTGTGGGGAGGGAACAGAGAAAAAAGCTCATTTAGGACCTGCACTTACGAAGGGGGTAGGCAGCTGTATATCAGTGAGTAAACCTTCTGAGAATAAAAACAGCAGGAGCTTGTTAAGGTAATCACACAGGGGAAAGGATAATGTACCGGAACTCCTCAGAAGAATCTGATTTGTGGTGAGGGCAGAGAGATAAAAGCTCATTTAGGAACGACATGAACATGCTGCGTAGGTAGCTGTTTATCAGTAAATATCTCCAGTGAGATTAAGAAAAGCAGTAGCTTAATAAATTAAGTACTTCCTGGTATGGTTACTGTACTGGTAACTCCCCAAAAGAATCTGGATTGTGGTGAGGAAACAGAGAAAAAAGCTCATTTAGGACCTGCACTTACGAAGGGGGTAGGCAGCTGTATATCAGGGAGTAAACCTTCTGAGAATAAAAACAGCTGGAGCTTGTTAAGGTAATTACACAGGGGAAAGGATAATGTACTTGGAACTCCTCAGAAGAATCTGATTTGTGGTGAGAGCAGAGAGATAAAAGCTCATTTAGGAACGACATGAACATGCTGCGTAGGTAGCTGTTTGTCAGTAAATATCTCCACTGAGATTAAGAAAAGCAGTAGCTCAATAAATTAAGTACTTCCTGGTATGGTTACTGTACTGGTAACTCCCCAAAAGAATCTGGATTGTGGTGAGGGAACAGAGAAAAAAGCTCATTTAGGACCTGCACTTACGAAGGGGGTAGGCAGCTGTATATCAGGGAGTAAACCTTCTGAGAATAAAAACAGCTGGAGCTTGTTAAGGTAATTACACAGGGTAAAGGATAATGTACTGGGAACTCCTCAGAAGAATCTGATTTGTGGTGAGGGCAGAGAGATAAAAGCTCATTTAAGAACGACATGAACATGCTGCGTAGGTAGCTGTTTATCAGTAAATATCTCCACTGAGATTAAGAAAAGCAGTAGCTTAATAAATTAAGTACTTCCTGGTATGGTTACTGTACTGGTAACTCCCCAAAAGAATCTGGATTGTGGTGAGGAAACAGAGAAAAAAGCTCATTTAGGACCTGCACTTACGAAGGGGGTAGGCAGTTGTATATCAGGGAGTAAACCTTCTGAGAATAAAAACAGCTGGAGATTGTTAAGGTAATTACACAGGGGAAAGGATAATGTACTGAGACCTCCTCAGAAGAATCTGATTTGTGGTGAGGGCAGAGAGATAAAAGCTCTTTTAGGAACGACATGAACATGCTGCGTAGGTAGCTGTTTATCAGTAAATATCTCCACTGAGATTAAGAAAAGCAGTAGCTTAATAAATTAAGTACTTCCTGGTATGGTTACTGTACTGGTAACTCCCAAAAAGAATCTGGATTGTGGTGAGGGAACAGAGAAAAAAGCTCATTTAGGACCTGCACTTACGAAGGGGGTAGGCAGCAGTATATCAGGGAGTAAACCTTCTGAGAATAAAAACAGCTGGAGCTTGTTAAGGTAATTACACAGGGGAAAGGATAATGTACTGGGAAATCCTCAGAAGAATCTGATTTGTGGTGAGGGCAGAGAGATAAAAGCTCATTTAGGAACGACATGAACATGCTGCGTAGGTAGCTGTTTATCAGTAAATATCTCCACTGAGATTAAGAAAAGCAGTAGCTTAATAAATTAAGTACTTCCTTGTATGGTTACTGTACTGGTAACTCCCCAAAAGAATCTGGATTGTGGTGAGGGAACAGAGAAAAAAGCTCATTTAGGACCTGCACTTACGAAGGGGGTAGGCAGCTGTATATCAGGGAGTAAACCTTCTGAGAATAAAAACAGCTGGAGCTTGTTAAGGTAATTACACAGGGGAAAGGATAATGTACTGGGAACTCCTCAGAAGAATCTGATTTGTGGTGAGGGCAGAGAGATAAAAGCTCATTTAGGAACGACATGAACATGCTGCGTAGGTAGCTGTTTATCAGTAAATATCTCCACTGAGATTAAGAAAAGCTGTAGCTTAATAAATTAAGTACTTCCTGGTATGGTTACTGTACTGGTAACTCCCCAAAAGAATCTGGATTGTGGTGAGGGAACAGAGAAAAAAGCTCATTTAGGACCTGCACTTACGAAGGGGGTAGGCAGCTGTATATCAGGGAGTAAACCTTCTGAGAATAAAAACAGCTGGAGCTTGTTAAGGTAATTACACAGGGGAAAGGATAATGTACTGGGAACTCCTCAGAAGAATCTGATTTGTGGTGAGGGCAGAGAGATAAAAGCTCATTTAGGAACGACCTGAACATGCTGCGTAGGTAGCTGTTTATCAGTAAATATCTCCACTGAGATTAAGAAAAGCAGTAGCTTAATAAATTAAGTACTTCCTGGTATGGTTACTGTACTGGTAACTCCCCAAAAGAATCTGGATTGTGGTGAGGGAACAGAGAAAAAAGCTCATTTAGGACCTGCACTTACGAAGGGGGTAGGCAGCTGTATATCAGGGAGTAAAACTTCTGAGAATAAAAACAGCTGGAGCTTGTTAAGGTAATTACACAGGGGAAAGGATAATGTACTGGGAACTCCTCAGAAGAATCTGATTTGTGGTGAGGGCAGAGAGATAAAAGCTCATTTAAGAACGACCTGAACATGCTGCGTAGGTAGCTGTTTATCAGTAAATATCTCCACTGAGATTAAGAAAAGCAGTAGCTTAATAAATTAAGTACTTCCTGGTATGGTTACTGTACTGGTAACTCCCCAAAAGAATCTGGATTGTGGTGAGGGAACAGAGGAAAAAGCTCATTTAGGACCTGCACTTACGAAGGGGGTAGGCAGCAGTATATCAGGGAGTAAACCTTCTGAGAATAAAAACTGCTGGAGCTTGTTAAGGTAATTACACAGGGGAAAGGATAATGTACTGGGAACTCCTCAAAAGAATCTGATTTGTGGTGAGGGCAGAGAGATAAATGCTCATTTAGGAACGACATGAACATGCTGCGTAGGTAGCTGTTTATCAGTAAATATCTCCACTGAGATTGAGAAAAGCAGTAGCTTAATAAATTAAGTACTTCCTGGTATGGTTACTGTACTGGTAACTCCCCAAAAGAATCTGGATTGTGGTGAGGGAACAGAGAAAAAAGCTCATTTAGGACCTGCACTTACGAAGGGGGTAGGCAGCAGTATATCAGGGAGTAAACCTTCTGAGAATAAAAACAGCTGGAGCTTGTTAAGGTAATTACACAGGGGAAAGGATAATGTACTGGGAAATCCTCAGAAGAATCTGATTTGTGGTGAGGGCAGAGAGATAAAAGCTCATTTAGGAACGACATGAACATGCTGCGTAGGTAGCTGTTTATCAGTAAATATCTCCACTGAGATTAAGAAAAGCAGTAGCTTAATAAATTAAGTACTTCCTTGTATGGTTACTGTACTGGTAACTCCCCAAAAGAATCTGGATTGTGGTGAGGGAACAGAGAAAAAAGCTCATTTAGGACCTGCACTTACGAAGGGGGTAGGCAGCTGTATATCAGGGAGTAAACCTTCTGAGAATAAAAACAGCTGGAGCTTGTTAAGGTAATTACACAGGGGAAAGGATAATGTACTGGGAACTCCTCAGAAGAATCTGATTTGTGGTGAGGGCAGAGAGATAAAAGCTCATTTAGGAACGACATGAACATGCTGCGTAGGTAGCTGTTTATCAGTAAATATCTCCACTGAGATTAAGAAAAGCTGTAGCTTAATAAATTAAGTACTTCCTGGTATGGTTACTGTACTGGTAACTCCCCAAAAGAATCTGGATTGTGGTGAGGGAACAGAGAAAAAAGCTCATTTAGGACCTGCACTTACGAAGGGGGTAGGCAGCTGTATATCAGGGAGTAAACCTTCTGAGAATAAAAACAGCTGGAGCTTGTTAAGGTAATTACACAGGGGAAAGGATAATGTACTGGGAACTCCTCAGAAGAATCTGATTTGTGGTGAGGGCAGAGAGATAAAAGCTCATTTAGGAACGACATGAACATGCTGCGTAGGTAGCTGTTTATCAGTAAATATCTCCACTGAGATTCAGAAAAGCAGTAGCTTAATAAATTAAGTACTTTCTGGTATGGTTACTGTACTGGTAACTCCCCAAAAGAATCTGGATTGTGGGGAGGGAACAGAGAAAAAAGCTCATTTAGGACCTGCACTTACGAAGGGGGTAGGCAGCTGTATATCAGTGAGTAAACCTTCTGAGAATAAAAACAGCAGGAGCTTGTTAAGGTAATCACACAGGGGAAAGGATAATGTACCGGGAACTCCTCAGAAGAATCTGATTTGTGGTGAGGGCAGAGAGATAAAAGCTCATTTAGGAACGACATGAACATGCTGCGTAGGTAGCTGTTTATCAGTAAATATCTCCAGTGAGATTAAGAAAAGCAGTAGCTTAATAAATTAAGTACTTCCTGGTATGGTTACTGTACTGGTAACTCCCCAAAAGAATCTGGATTGTGGTGAGGAAACAGAGAAAAAAGCTCATTTAGGACCTGCACTTACGAAGGGGGTAGGCAGCTGTATATCAGGGAGTAAACCTTCTGAGAATAAAAACAGCTGGAGCTTGTTAAGGTAATTACACAGGGGAAAGGATAATGTACTTGGAACTCCTCAGAAGAATCTGATTTGTGGTGAGAGCAGAGAGATAAAAGCTCATTTAGGAACGACATGAACATGCTGCGTAGGTAGCTGTTTATCAGTAAATATCTCCACTGAGATTATGAAAAGCAGTAGCTTAATAAATTAAGTACTTCCTGGTATGGTTACTGTACTGGTAACTCCCCAAAAGAATCTGGATTGTGGTGAGGGAACAGAGAAAAAAGCTCATTTAGGACCTGCGCTTACGAAGGGGGTAGGCAGCTGTATATCAGGGAGTAAACCTTCTGAGAATAAAAACAGCTGGAGCTTGTTAAGGTAATTACACAGGGGAAAGGATAATCTACTGGGAACTCCTCAGAAGAATCTGATTTGTGGTGAGGGCAGAGAGATAAAAGCTCATTTAGGAACGACATGAACATGCTGCGTAGGTAGCTGTTTGTCAGTAAATATCTCCACTGAGATTAAGAAAAGCAGTAGCTCAATAAATTAAGTACTTCCTGGTATGGTTACTGTACTGGTAACTCCCCAAAAGAATCTGGATTGTGGTGAGGGAACAGAGAAAAAAGCTCATTTAGGACCTGCACTTACGAAGGGGGTAGGCAGCTGTATATCAGGGAGTAAACCTTCTGAGAATAAAAACAGCTGGAGCTTGTTAAGGTAATTACACAGGGTAAAGGATAATGTACTGGGAACTCCTCAGAAGAATCTGATTTGTGGTGAGGGCAGAGAGATAAAAGCTCATTTAAGAACGACATGAACATGCTGCGTAGGTAGCTGTTTATCAGTAAATATCTCCACTGAGATTAAGAAAAGCAGTAGCTTAATAAATTAAGTACTTCCTGGTATGGTTACTGTACTGGTAACTCCCCAAAAGAATCTGGATTGTGGTGAGGAAACAGAGAAAAAAGCTCATTTAGGACCTGCACTTACGAAGGGGGTAGGCAGCTGTATATCAGGGAGTAAACCTTCTGAGAATAAAAACAGCTGGAGATTGTTAAGGTAATTACACAGGGGAAAGGATAATGTACTGAGACCTCCTCAGAAGAATCTGATTTGTGGTGAGGGCAGAGAGATAAAAGCTCTTTTAGGAACGACATGAACATGCTGCGTAGGTAGCTGTTTATCAGTAAATATCTCCACTGAGATTAAGAAAAGCAGTAGCTTAATAAATTAAGTACTTCCTGGTATGGTTACTGTACTGGTAACTCCCAAAAAGAATCTGGATTGTGGTGAGGGAACAGAGAAAAAAGCTCATTTAGGACCTGCACTTACGAAGGGGGTAGGCAGCTGTATATCAGGGAGTAAACCTTCTGAGAATAAAAAGAGCTGGAGCTTGTTAAGGTAATTACACAGGGGAAAGGATAATGTACTGGGAACTCCTCAGAAGAATCTGATTTGTGGTGAGGGCAGAGAGATAAAAGCTCATTTAGGAACGACCTGAACATGCTGCGTAGGTAGCTGTTTATCAGTAAATATCTCCACTGAGATTAAGAAAAGCAGTAGCTTAATAAATTAAGTACTTCCTGGTATGGTTACTGTACTGGTAACTCCCCAAAAGAATCTGGATTGTGGTGAGGGAACAGAGAAAAAAGCTCATTTAGGACCTGCACTTACGAAGGGGGTAGGCAGCTGTATATCAGGGAGTAAACCTTCTGAGAATAAAAACAGCTGGAGCTTGTTAAGGTAATTACACAGGGGAAAGGATAATGTACTGGGAACTCCTCAGAAGAATCTGATTTGTGGTGAGGGCAGAGAGATAAAAGCTCATTTAGGAACGACATGAACATGCTGCGTAGGTAGGTGTTTATCAGTAAATATCTCCAGTGAGATTAAGAAAAGCAGTAGCTTAATAAATTAAGTACTTCCTGGTATGGTTACTGTACTGGTAACTCCCCAAAAGAATCTGGATTGTGGTGAGGAAACAGAGAAAAAAGCTCATTTAGGACCTGCACTTACGAAGGGGGTAGGCAGCTGTATATCAGGGAGTAAACCTTCTGAGAATAAAAACAGCTGGAGCTTGTTAAGGTAATTACACAGGGGAAAGGATAATGTACTGGGAACTCCTCAGAAGAATCTGATTTGTGGTGAGGGCAGAGAGATAAAAGCTCATTTAGGAACGACATGAACATGCTGCGTAGGTAGCTGTTTGTCAGTAAATATCTCCACTGAGATTAAGAAAAGCAGTAGCTCAATAAATTAAGTACTTCCTGGTATGGTTACTGTACTGGTAACTCCCCAAAAGAATCTGGATTGTGGTGAGGGAACAGAGAAAAAAGCTCATTTAGGACCTGCACTTACGAAGGGGGTAGGCAGCTGTATATCAGGGAGTAAACCTTCTGACAATAAAAACAGCTGGAGCTTGTTAAGGTAATTACACAGGGGAAAGGATAATGTACTGGGAACTCCTCAGAAGAATCTGATTTGTGGTGAGGGCAGAGAGATAAAAGCTCATTTAGGAACGACATGAACATGCTGCGTAGGTAGCTGTTTATCAGTAAATATCTCCACTGAGATTAAGAAAAGCAGTAGCTTAATAAATTAAGTACTTCCTGGTATGGTTACTGTACTGGTAACTCCCCAAAAGAATCTGGATTGTGGTGAGGAAACAGAGAAAAAAGCTCATTTAGGACCTGCACTTACGAAGGGGGTAGGCAGCTGTATATCAGGGAGTAAACCTTCTGAGAATAAAAACAGCTGGAGATTGTTAAGGTAATTACACAGGGGAAAGGATAATGTACTGAGACCTCCTCAGAAGAATCTGATTTGTGGTGAGGGCAGAGAGATAAAAGCTCTTTTAAGAACGACATGAACATGCTGCGTAGGTAGCTGTTTATCAGTAAATATCTCCACTGAGATTAAGAAAAGCAGTAGCTTAATAAATTAAGTACTTCCTGGTATGGTTACTGTACTGGTAACTCCCCAAAAGAATCTGGATTGTGGTGAGGGAACAGAGAAAAAAGCTCATTTAGGACCTGCACTTACGAAGGGGGTAGGCAGCTGTATATCAGGGAGTAAACCTTCTGAGAATAAAAAGAGCTGGAGCTTGTTAAGGTAATTACACAGGGGAAAGGATAATGTACTGGGAACTCCTCAGAAGACTCTGATTTGTGGTGAGGGCAGAGAGATAAAAGCTCATTTAGGAACGACCTGAACATGCTGCGTAGGTAGCTGTTTATCAGTAAATATCTCCACTGAGATTAAGAAAAGCAGTAGCTTAATAAATTAAGTACTTCCTGGTATGGTTACTGTACTGGTAACTCCCCAAAAAAATCTGGATTGTGGTGAGGGAACAGAGAAAAAAGCTCATTTAGGACCTGCACTTACGAACGGGGTAGGCAGCTGTATATCAGGGAGTAAAACTTCTGAGAATAAAAACAGCTGGAGCTTGTTAAGGTAATTACACAGGGGAAAGGAAAATGTACTGGGAACTCCTCAGAAGAATCTGATTTGTGGTGAGGGCAGAGAGATAAAAGCTCATTTAGGAACGACCTGAACATGCTGCGTAGGTAGCTGTTTATCAGTAAATATCTCCACTGAGATTAAGAAAAGCAGTAGCTTAATAAATTAAGTACTTCCTGGTATGGTTACTGTACTGGTAACTCCCCAAAAGAATCTGGATTGTGGTGAGGGAACAGAGGAAAAAGCTCATTTAGGACCTGCACTTACGAAGGGGGTAGGCAGCAGTATATCAGGGAGTAAACCTTCTGAGAATAAAAACTGCTGGAGCTTGTTAAGGTAATTACACAGGGGAAAGGATAATGTACTGGGAAATCCTCAAAAGAATCTGATTTGTGGTGAGGGCAGAGAGATAAATGGTCATTTAGGAACGACATGAACATGCTGCGTAGGTAGCTGTTTATCAGTAAATATCTCCACTGAGATTGAGAAAAGCAGTAGCTTAATAAATTAAGTACTTCCTGGTATGGTTACTGTACTGGTAACTCCCCAAAAGAATCTGGATTGTGGTGAGGGAACAGAGAAAAAAGCTCATTTAGGTCCTGCACTTACGAAGGGGGTAGGCAGCTGTATATCAGGGAGTAAACCTTCTGAGAATAAAAACAGCTGGAGCTTGTTAAGGTAATTACACAGGGGAAAGGATAATGTACTGGGAACTCCTCAGAAGAATCTGATTTGTGGTGAGGGCAGAGAGATAAAAGCTCATTTAGGAACGACATGAACATGCTGCGTAGGTAGCTGTTTATCAGTAAATATCTCCAATGAAATTCAGAAAAGCAGTAGCTTAATAAATTAAGTACTTCCTGGTATGGTTACTGTACTGGTAACTCCCCAAAAGAATCTGGATTGTGGTGAGGGAACAGAGAAAAAAGCTCATTTATGACCTGCACTTACGAAGGGGGTAGGCAGCTGTATATCAGGGAGTAAACCTTCTGAGAATAAAAACAGCTGGAGCTTGTTAAGGTAATCACACAGGGGAAAGGATAATGTACTGGGAACTCCTCAGAAGAATCTGATTTGTGGTGAGGGCAGAGAGATAAAAGCTCATTTAGGAACGACATGAACATGCTGCGTAGGTAGCTGTTTATCAGTAAATATCTCCACTGCGATTAAGAAAAGCAGTAGATTAATAAATTAAGTACTTCCTGGTATGGTTACTGTACTGGTAACTCCCCAAAAGAATCTGGATTGTGGTGAGGGAACAGAGAAAAAAGCTCATTTAGGACCTGCACTTACGAAGGGGGTAGGCAGCTGTATATCAGGGAGTAAACCTTCTGAGAATAAAAACAGCTGGAGCTTGTTAAGGTAATTACACAGGGGAAAGGATAATGTACTGGGAACTCCTCAGAAGAATCTGATTTGTGGTGAGGGCAGAGAGATAAAACCTCAATTAGGAACGACATGAACATGCTGCGTAGGTAGCTGTTTATCAGTAAATATCTCCACTGAGATTAAGAAAAGCAGTAGCTTAATAAATTAAGTACTTCCTGGTATGGTTACTGTACTGGTAACTCCCCAAAGGAATCTGGATTGTGGTGAGGGAACAGAGAAAAAAGCTCATTTAGGACCTGCACTTACGAAGGGGGTAGGCAGCTGTATATCAGGGAGTAAACCTTCTGAGAATAAAAACAGCTGGAGCTTGTTAAGGTAATTACACAGGGGAAAGGATAATGTACTGGGAACTCCTCAGAAGAATCTGATTTGTGGTGAGGGCAGAGAGATAAAAGCTCATTTAGGAACGACATGAACATGCTGCGTAGGTAGCTGTTTATCAGTAAATATCTCCACTGAGATTAAGAAAAGCAGTATCTCAATAAATTAAGTACTTCCTGGTATGGTTACTGTACTGGTAACTCCCCAAAAGAATGTGGATTGTGGTGAGGGAACAGAGAAAAAAGCTCATTTAGGACCTGCACTTACGAAGGGGGTAGGCAACTGTATATCAGGGAGTAAACCTTCTGAGAATAAAAACAGCTGGAGCTTGTTAAGGTAATTACACAGGGGAAAGGATAATGTACTGGGAACTCCTCAGAAGAATCTGATTTGTGGTGAGGGCAGAGAGATAAAAGCTCATTTAGGAACGACATGAACATGCTGCGTAGGTAGCTGTTTGTCAGTAAATATCTCCACTGAGATTAAGAAAAGCAGTAGCTCAATAAATTAAGTACTTCCTGGTATGGTTACTGTACTGGTAACTCCCCAAAAGAATCTGGATTGTGGTGAGGGAACAGAGAAAAAAGCTCATTTAGGACCTGCACTTACGAAGGGGGTAGGCAGCTGTATATCAGGGAGTAAACCTTCTGAGAATAAAAACAGCTGGAGCTTGTTAAGGTAATTACACAGGGTAAAGGATAATGTACTGGGAACTCCTCAGAAGAATCTGATTTGTGGTGAGGGCAGAGAGATAAAAGCTCATTTAGGAACGACATGAACATGCTGCGTAGGTAGCTGTTTATCAGTAAATATCTCCACTGAGATTAAGAAAAGCAGTAGCTTAATAAATTAAGTACTTCCTGGTATGGTTACTGTACTGGTAACTCCCCAAAAGAATCTGGATTGTGGTGAGGAAACAGAGAAAAAAGCTCATTTAGGACCTGCACTTACGAAGGGGGTAGGCAGCTGTATATCAGGGAGTAAACCTACTGAGAATAAAAACAGCTGGAGCTTGTTAAGGTAATTACACAGGGGAAAGGATAATGTACTGAGACCTCCTCAGAAGAATCTGATTTGTGGTGAGGGCAGAGAGATAAAAGCTCTTTTAGGAACGACATGAACATGCTGCGTAGGAAGCTGTTTATCAGTAAATATCTCCACTGAGATTAAGAAAAGCAGTAGCTTAATAAATTAAGTACTTCCTGGTATGGTTACTGTACTGGTAACTCCCAAAAAGAATCTGGATTGTGGTGAGGGAACAGAGAAAAAAGCTCATTTAGGACCTGCACTTACGAAGGGGGTAGGCAGCTGTATATCAGGGAGTAAACCTTCTGAGAATAAAAAGAGCTGGAGCTTGTTAAGGTAATTACACAGGGGAAAGGATAATGTACTGGGAACTCCTCAGAAGACTCTGATTTGTGGTGAGGGCAGAGAGATAAAAGCTCATTTAGGAACGACCTAAACATGCTGCGTAGGTAGCTGTTTATCAGTAAATATCTCCACTGAGATTAAGAAAAGCAGTAGCTTAATAAATTAAGTACTTCCTGGTATGGTTACTGTACTGGTAACTCCCCAAAAAAATCTGGATTGTGGTGAGGGAACAGAGAAAAAAGCTCATTTAGGACCTGCACTTACGAACGGGGTAGGCAGCTGTATATCAGGGAGTAAAACTTCTGAGAATAAAAACAGCTGGAGCTTGTTAAGGTAATTACACAGGGGAAAGGAAAATGTACTGGGAACTCCTCAGAAGAATCTGATTTGTGGTGAGGGCAGAGAGATAAAAGCTCATTTAGGAACGACCTGAACATGCTGCGTAGGTAGCTGTTTATCAGTAAATATCTCCACTGAGATTAAGAAAAGCAGTAGCTTAATAAATTAAGTACTTCCTGGTATGGTTACTGTACTGGTAACTCCCCAAAAGAATCTGGATTGTGGTGAGGGAACAGAGGAAAAAGCTCATTTAGGACCTGCACTTACGAAGGGGGTAGGCAGCAGTATATCAGGGAGTAAACCTTCTGAGAATAAAAACTGCTGGAGCTTGTTAAGGTAATTACACAGGGGAAAGGATAATGTACTGGGAAATCCTCAAAAGAATCTGATTTGTGGTGAGGGCAGAGAGATAAATGGTCATTTAGGAACGACATGAACATGCTGCGTAGGTAGCTGTTTATCAGTAAATATCTCCACTGAGATTGAGAAAAGCAGTAGCTTAATAAATTAAGTACTTCCTGGTATGGTTACTGTACTGGTAACTCCCCAAAAGAATCTGGATTGTGGTGAGGGAACAGAGAAAAAAGCTCATTTAGGTCCTGCACTTACGAAGGGGGTAGGCAGCTGTATATCAGGGAGTAAACCTTCTGAGAATAAAAACAGCTGGAGCTTGTTAAGGTAATTACACAGGGGAAAGGATAATGTACTGGGAACTCCTCAGAAGAATCTGATTTGTGGTGAGGGCAGAGAGATAAAAGCTCATTTAGGAACGACATGAACATGCTGCGTAGGTAGCTGTTTATCAGTAAATATCTCCAATGAAATTCAGAAAAGCAGTAGCTTAATAAATTAAGTACTTCCTGGTATGGTTACTGTACTGGTAACTCCCCAAAAGAATCTGGATTGTGGTGAGGGAACAGAGAAAAAAGCTCATTTATGACCTGCACTTACGAAGGGGGTAGGCAGCTGTATATCAGGGAGTAAACCTTCTGAGAATAAAAACAGCTGGAGCTTGTTAAGGTAATCACACAGGGGAAAGGATAATGTACTGGGAACTCCTCAGAAGAATCTGATTTGTGGTGAGGGCAGAGAGATAAAAGCTCATTTAGGAACGACATGAACATGCTGCGTAGGTAGCTGTTTATCAGTAAATATCTCCACTGCGATTAAGAAAAGCAGTAGATTAATAAATTAAGTACTTCCTGGTATGGTTACTGTACTGGTAACTCCCCAAAAGAATCTGGATTGTGGTGAGGGAACAGAGAAAAAAGCTCATTTAGGACCTGCACTTACGAAGGGGGTAGGCAGCTGTATATCAGGGAGTAAACCTTCTGAGAATAAAAACAGCTGGAGCTTGTTAAGGTAATTACACAGGGGAAAGGATAATGTACTGGGAACTCCTCAGAAGAATCTGATTTGTGGTGAGGGCAGAGAGATAAAACCTCAATTAGGAACGACATGAACATGCTGCGTAGGTAGCTGTTTATCAGTAAATATCTCCACTGAGATTAAGAAAAGCAGTAGCTTAATAAATTAAGTACTTCCTGGTATGGTTACTGTACTGGTAACTCCCCAAAGGAATCTGGATTGTGGTGAGGGAACAGAGAAAAAAGCTCATTTAGGACCTGCACTTACGAAGGGGGTAGGCAGCTGTATATCAGGGAGTAAACCTTCTGAGAATAAAAACAGCTGGAGCTTGTTAAGGTAATTACACAGGGGAAAGGATAATGTACTGGGAACTCCTCAGAAGAATCTGATTTGTGGTGAGGGCAGAGAGATAAAAGCTCATTTAGGAACGACATGAACATGCTGCGTAGGTAGCTGTTTATCAGTAAATATCTCCACTGAGATTAAGAAAAGCAGTAGCTCAATAAATTAAGTACTTCCTGGTATGGTTACTGTACTGGTAACTCCCCAAAAGAATGTGGATTGTGGTGAGGGAACAGAGAAAAAAGCTCATTTAGGACCTGCACTTACGAAGGGGGTAGGCAACTGTATATCAGGGAGTAAACCTTCTGAGAATAAAAACAGCTGGAGCTTGTTAAGGTAATTACACAGGGGAAAGGATAATGTACTGGGAACTCCTCAGAAGAATCTGATTTGTGGTGAGGGCAGAGAGATAAAAGCTCATTTAGGAACGACATGAACATGCTGTGTAGGTAGCTGTTTGTCAGTAAATATCTCCACTGAGATTAAGAAAAGCAGTAGCTCAATAAATTAAGTACTTCCTGGTATGGTTACTGTACTGGTAACTCCCCAAAAGAATCTGGATTGTGGTGAGGGAACAGAGAAAAAAGCTCATTTAGGACCTGCACTTACGAAGGGGGTAGGCAGCTGTATATCAGGGAGTAAACCTTCTGAGAATAAAAACAGCTGGAGCTTGTTAAGGTAATTACACAGGGTAAAGGATAATGTACTGGGAACTCCTCAGAAGAATCTGATTTGTGGTGAGGGCAGAGAGATAAAAGCTCATTTAGGAACGACATGAACATGCTGCGTAGGTAGCTGTTTATCAGTAAATATCTCCACTGAGATTAAGAAAAGCAGTAGCTTAATAAATTAAGTACTTCCTGGTATGGTTACTGTACTGGTAACTCCCCAAAAGAATCTGGATTGTGGTGAGGAAACAGAGAAAAAAGCTCATTTAGGACCTGCACTTACGAAGGGGGTAGGCAGCTGTATATCAGGGAGTAAACCTTCTGAGAATAAAAACAGCTGGAGCTTGTTAAGGTAATTACACAGGGGAAAGGATAATGTACTGAGACCTCCTCAGAAGAATCTGATTTGTGGTGAGGGCAGAGAGATAAAAGCTCTTTTAGGAACGACATGAACATGCTGCGTAGGAAGCTGTTTATCAGTAAATATCTCCACTGAGATTAAGAAAAGCAGTAGCTTAATAAATTAAGTACTTCCTGGTATGGTTACTGTACTGGTAACTCCCAAAAAGAATCTGGATTGTGGTGAGGGAACAGAGAAAAAAGCTCATTTAGGACCTGCACTTACGAAGGGGGTAGGCAGCTGTATATCAGGGAGTAAACCTTCTGAGAATAAAAACAGCTGGAGCTTGTTAAGGTAATTACACAGGGGAAAGGATAATGTACTGGGAACTCCTCAGAAGAATCTGATTTGTGGTGAGGGCAGAGAGATAAAAGCTCATTTAGGAACGACCTAAACATGCTGCGTAGGTAGCTGTTTATCAGTAAATATCTCCACTGAGATTAAGAAAAGCAGTAGCTTAATAAATTAAGTACTTCCTGGTATGGTTACTGTACTGGTAACTCCCCAAAAGAATCTGGATTGTGGTGAGGGAACAGAGAAAAAAGCTCATTTAGGACATGCACTTACGAAGGGGGTAGGCAGCTGTATATCAGGGAGTAAACCTTCTGAGAATAAAAACAGCTGGAGCTTGTTAAGGTAATTACACAGGGGAAAGGATAATGTACTGGGAACTCCTCAGAAGAATCTGATTTGTGGTGAGGGCAGAGAGATAAAAGCTCATTTAGGAACGACCTGAACATGCTGCGTAGGTAGCTGTTTATCAGTAAATATCTCCACTGAGATTAAGAAAAGCAGTAGCTTAATAAATTAAGTACTTCCTGGTATGGTTACTGTACTGGTAACTCCCCAAAAGAATCTGGATTGTGGTGAGGGAACAGAGGAAAAAGCTCATTTAGGACCTGCACTTACGAAGGGGGTAGGCAGCTGTATATCAGGGAGTAAACCTTCTGAGAATAAAAACAGCTGGAGCTTGTTAAGGTAATTACACAGGGGAAAGGATAATGTACTGGGAACTCCTCAGAAGAATCTGATTTGTGGTGAGGGCAGAGAGATAAAAGCTCAATTAGGAACGACATGAACATGCTGCGTAGGTAGCTGTTTATCAGTAAATATCTCCACTGAGATTAAGAAAAGCAGTAGCTTAATAAATTAAGTACTTCCTGGTATGGTTACTGTACTGGTAACTCCCCAAAGGAATCTGGATTGTGGTGAGGGAACAGAGAAAAAAGCTCATTTAGGACCTGCACTTACGAAGGGGGTAGGCAGCTGTATATCAGGGAGTAAACCTTCTGAGAATAAAAACAGCTGGAGCTTGTTAAGGTAATTACACAGGGGAAAGGATAATGTACTGGGAACTCCTCAGAAGAATCTGATTTGTGGTGAGGGCAGAGAGATAAAAGCTCATTTAGGAACGACATGAACATGCTGCGTAGGTAGCTGTTTATCAGTAAATATCTCCACTGAGATTAAGAAAAGCAGTAGCTTAATAAATTAAGTACTTCCTGGTATGGTTACTGTACTGGTAACTCCCCAAAAGAATCTGGATTGTGGTGAGGGAACAGAGGAAAAAAGCTCATTTAGGACCTGCACTTACGAAGGGGGTAGGCAGCTGTATATCAGGGAGTAAACCTTCTGAGAATAAAAACAGCTGGAGCTTGTTAAGGTAATTACACAGGGGAAAGGATAATGTACTGGGAACTCCTCAGAAGAATCTGATTTGTGGTGAGGGCAGAGAGATAAAAGCTCAATTAGGAACGACATGAACATGCTGCGTAGGTAGCTGTTTATCAGTAAATATCTCCACTGAGATTAAGAAAAGCAGTAGCTTAATAAATTAAGTACTTCCTGGTATGGTTACTGTACTGGTAACTCCCCAAAGGAATCTGGATTGTGGTGAGGGAACAGAGAAAAAAGCTCATTTAGGACCTGCACTTACGAAGGGGGTAGGCAGCTGTATATCAGGGAGTAAACCTTCTGAGAATAAAAACAGCTGGAGCTTGTTAAGGTAATTACACAGGGGAAAGGATAATGTACTGGGAACTCCTCAGAAGAATCTGATTTGTGGTGAGGGCAGAGAGATAAAAGCTCATTTAGGAACGACATGAACATGCTGCGTAGGTAGCTGTTTATCAGTAAATATCTCCACTGAGATTAAGAAAAGCAGTAGCTCAATAAATTAAGTACTTCCTGGTATGGTTACTGTACTGGTAACTCCCCAAAAGAATCTGGATTGTGGTGAGGGAACAGAGAAAAAAGCTCATTTAGGACCTGCACTTACGAAGGGGGTAGGCAGCTGTATATCAGGGAGTAAACCTTCTGAGAATAAAAACAGCTGGAGCTTGTTAAGGTAATTACACAGGGGAAAGGATAATGTACTGGGAACTCCTCAGAAGAATCTGATTTGTGTTGAGGGCAGAGAGATAAAAGCTCATTTAGGAACGACATGAACATGCTGCGTAGGTAGCTGTTTATCAGTAAATATCTCCACTGAGATTAAGAAAAGCAGTAGCTTAATAAATTAAGTACTTCCTGGTATGGTTACTGTACTGGTAACTCCCCAAAAGAATCTGGATTGTGGTGAGGGAACAGAGAAAAAAGCTCATTTAGGACCTGCACTTACGAAGGGGGTAGACAGCTGTATATCAGGGAGTAAACCTTCTGAGAATAAAAACAGCTGGAGCTTGTTAAGGTAATTACACAGGGGAAAGGATAATGTACTGGGAACTCCTCAGAAGAAACTGATTTGTGGTGAGGGGAGAGAGATCAAAGCTCATTTAGGAACGACATGAACATGCTGCGTAGGTAGCTGTTTATCAGTAAATATCTCCACTGAGATTAAGAAAAGCAGTAGCTTAATAAATTAAGTACTTCCTGCTATGGTTACTGTACTGGTAACTCCCCAAAAGAATGTGGATTGTGGTGAGGGAACAGAGAAAAAAGCTCATTTAGCACCTGCACTTACGAAGGGGGTAGGCAGCTGTATATCAGGGAGTAAACCTTCTGAGAATAAAAACAGCTGGAGCTTGTTAAGGTAATTACACAGGGGAAAGGATAATGTACTGGGAAATCCTCAGAAGAATCTGATTTGTGGTGAGGGCAGAGAGATAAAAGCTCATTTAGGAACGACATGAACATGCTGCGTAGGTAGCTGTTTATCAGTAAATATCTCCACTGAGATTAAGAAAAGCAGTAGCTTAATAAATTAAGTACTTCCTGGTATGGTTTCTGTACTGGTAACTCCCATAAAGAATCTGGATTGTGGTGAGGGAACAGAGAAAAAAGCTCATTTAGGACCTGCACTTACGAAGGGGGTAGGCAGCTGTATATCAGGGAGTAAACCTTCTGAGAATAAAAACAGCTGGAGCTTGTTAAGGTAATTACACAGGGGAAAGGATAATGTACTGGGAACTCCTCAGAAGAATCTGATTTGTGGTGAGGGCAGAGAGATAAAAGCTCATTTAGGAACGACATGAACATGCTGCGTAGGTAGCTGTTTATCAGTAAATATCTCCACTGAGATTAAGAAAAGCTGTAGCTTAATAAATTAAGTACTTCCTGGTATGGTTACTGTACTGGTAACTCCCCAAAAGAATCTGGATTGTGGTGAGGGAACAGAGAAAAAAGCTCATTTAGGACCTGCACTTACGAAGGGGGTAGGCAGCTGTATATCAGGGAGTAAACCTTCTGAGAATAAAAACAGCTGGAGCTTGTTAAGGTAATTACACAGGGGAAAGGATAATGTACTGGGAACTCCTCAGAAGAATCTGATTTGTGGTGAGGGCAGAGAGATAAAAGCTCATTTAGGAACGACATGAACATGCTGCGTAGGTAGCTGTTTATCAGTAAATATATCCACTGAGATTCAGAAAAGCAGTAGCTTAATAAATTAAGTACTTCCTGGTATGGTTACTGTACTGGTAACTCCCCAAAAGAATCTGGATTGTGGTGAGGGAACAGAGAAAAAAGCTCATTTAGGACCTGCACTTACGAAGGGGGTAGGCAGCTGTATATCAGGGAGTAAACCTTCTGAGAATAAAAACAGCTGGAGCTTGTTAAGGTAATCACAAAGGGGAAAGGATAATGTACTGGGAACTCCTCAGAAGAATCTGATTTGTGGTGAGGGCAGAGAGATAAAAGCTCATTTAGGAACGACATGAACAAGCTGCGTAGGTAGCTGTTTATCAGTAAATATCTCCACTGAGATTAAGAAAAGCAGTAGCTTAATAAATTAAGTACTTCCTGGTATGGTTACTGTACTGGTAACTCCCCAAAAGAATCTGGATTGTGGTGAGGGAACAGAGAAAAAAGCTCATTTAGGACCTGCACTTACGAAGGGGGTAGGCAGCTGTATATCAGGGAGTAAACCTTCTGAGAATAAAAACAGCTGGAGCTTGTTAAGGTAATTACACAGGGGAAAGGATAATGTACTGGGAACTCCTCAAAAGAATCTGATTTGTGGTCAGGGCAGAGAGATAAAAGCTCATTTAGGAACGACATGAACATGCTGCGTAGGTAGCTGTTTATCAGTAAATATCTCCACTGAGATTGAGAAAAGCAGTAGCTTAATAAATTAAGTACTTCCTGGTATGGTAGTGTACTGGTAACTCCCCAAAAGAATCTGGATTGTGGTGAGGGAACAGAGAAAAAAAGCTCATTTAGGACCTGCACTTACGAAGGGTGTAGGCAGCTGTATATCAGGGAGTAAACCTTCTGAGAATAAAAACAGCTGGAGCTTGTTAAGGTAATTACACAGGGGAAAGGATAATGTACTGGGAACTCCTCAGAAGAATCTGATTTGTGGTGAGGGCAGAGAGATAAAAGCTCATTTAGGAACGACATGAACATGCTGCGTAGGTAGCTGTTTATCAGTAAATATCTCCACTGAGATTAAGAAAAGCAGTAGCTTAATAAATTAAGTACTTCCTGGTATGGTTACTGTACTGGTAACTCCCCAAAAGAATCTGGATTGTGGTGAGGGAACAGAGAAAAAAGCTCATTTAGGACCTGCACTTACGAAGGGGGTAGGCAGCTGTATATCAGGGAGTAAACCTTCTGAGAATAAAAACAGCTGGAGCTTGTTAAGGTAATTACACAGGGGAAAGGATAATGTACTGGGAACTCCTCAGAAGAATCTGATTTGTGGTGAGGGCAGAGAGATAAAAGCTCATTTAGGAACGACATGAACATGCTGCGTAGGTAGCTGTTTATCAGTAAATATCTCCACTGAGATTAAGAAAAGCAGTAGCTTAATAAATTAAGTACTTCCTGGTATGGTTACTGTACTGGTAACTCCCCAAAAGAATCTGGATTGTGGTGAGGGAACAGAGAAAAAAGCTCATTTAGGACCTGCACTTACGAAGGGGGTAGGCAGCTGTATATCAGGGAGTAAACCTTCTGAGAATAAAAACAGCTGGAGCTTGTTAAGGTAATTACACAGGGGAAAGGATAATGTACTGGGAACTCCTCAGAAGAATCTGATTTGTGGTGAGGGCAGAGAGATAAAAGCTCATTTAGGAACGACATGAACATGCTGCGTAGGTAGCTGTTTATCAGTAAATATCTCCACTGAGATTAAGAAAAGCAGTAGCTTAATAAATTAAGTACTTCCTGGTATGGTTACTGTACTGGTAACTCCCCAAAAGAATCTGGATTGTGGTGAGGGAACAGAGAAAAAAGCTCATTTAGGACCTGCACTTACGAAGGGGGTAGGCAGCTGTATATCAGGGAGTAAACCTTCTGAGAATAAAAACAGCTGGAGCTTGTTAAGGTAATTACACAGGGGAAAGGATAATGTACTGGGAACTCCTCAGAAGAATCTGATTTGTGGTGAGGGCAGAGAGATAAAAGCTCATTTAGGAACGACATGAACATGCTGCGTAGGTAGCTGTTTATCAGTAAATATCTCCACTGAGATTAAGAAAAGCAGTAGCTTAATAAATTAAGTACTTCCTGGTATGGTTACTGTACTGGTAACTCCCCAAAAGAATCTGGATTGTGGTGAGGGAACAGAGAAAAAAGCTCATTTAGGACCTGCACTTACTTAGGGGGTAGGCAGCTGTATATCAGGGAGTAAACCTTCTGAGAATAAAAACAGCTGGAGCTTGTTAAGGTAATTACACAGGGGAAAGGATAATGTACTGGGAACTCCTCAGAAGAATCTGATTTGTGGTGAGGGCAGAGAGATAAAAGCTCATTTAGGAACGACATGAACATGCTGCGTAGGTAGCTGTTTATCAGTAAATATCTCCACTGAGATTAAGAAAAGCAGTAGCTTAATAAATTAAGTACTTCCTGCTATGGTTACTGTACTGGTAACTCCCCAAAAGAATCTGGATTGTGGTGAGGGAACAGAGAAAAAAGCTCATTTAGGACCTGCACTTACGAAGGGGGTAGGCAGCTGTATATCAGGGAGTAAACCTTCTGAGAATAAAAACAGCTGGAGCTTGTTAAGGTAATTACACAGGGGAAAGGATAATGTACTGGGAACTCCTCAGAAGAATCTGATTTGTGGTGAGGGCAGAGAGATAAAAGCTCATTTAGGAACGACATGAACATGCTGCGTAGGTAGCTGTTTATCAGTAAATATCTCCACTGAGATTAAGAAAAGCAGTAGCTTAATAAATTAAGTACTTCCTGGTATGGTTACTGTACTGGTAACTCCCAAAAGAATCTGGATTGTGGTGAGGGAACAGAGAAAAAAGCTCATTTAGGACCTGCACTTACGAAGGGGGTAGGCAGCTGTATATCAGGGAGTAAACCTTCTGAGAATAAAAACAGCTGGAGCTTGTTAAGGTAATTACACAGGGGAAAGGATAATGTACTGGGAACTCCTCAGAAGAATCTGATTTATGGTGAGGGCAGAGAGATAAAAGCTCATTTAGGAACGACATGAACATGCTGCGTAGGTAGCTGTTTATCAGTAAATATCTCCACTGAGATTAAGAAAAGCAGTAGCTTAATAAATTAAGTACTTCCTGGTATGGTTACTGTACTGGTAACTCCCCAAAAGAATCTGGATTGTGGTGAGGGAACAGAGAAAAAAGCTCATTTAGGACCTGCACTTACGAAGGGGGTAGGCAGCTGTATATCAGGGAGTAAACCTTCTGAGAATAAAAACAGCTGGAGCTTGTTAAGGTAATTACACAGGGGAAAGGATAATGTACTGGGAACTCCTCAGAAGAATCTGATTTGTGGTGAGGGCAGAGAGATAAAAGCTCATTTAGGAACGACATGAACATGCTGCGTAGGTAGCTGTTTATCAGTAAATATCTCCACTGAGATTCAGAAAAGCAGTAGCTTAATAAATTAAGTACTTCCTGGTATGGTTACTGTACTGGTAACTCCCCAAAAGAATCTGGATTGTGGTGAGGGAACAGAGAAAAAAGCTCATTTAGGACCTGCACTTACGAAGGGGGTAGGCAGCTGTATATCAGGGAGTAAACCTTCTGAGAATAAAAACAGCTGGAGCTTGTTAAGGTAATTACACAGGGGAAAGGATAATGTACTGGGAACTCCTCAGAAGAATCTGATTTGTGGTGAGGGCAGAGAGATAAAAGCTCATTTAGGAACGACATGAACATGCTGCGTAGGTAGCTGTTTATCAGTAAATATCTCCACTGAGATTAAGAAAAGCAGTAGCTTAATAAATTAAGTACTTCCTGGTATGGTTACTGTACTGGTAACTCCCCAAAAGAATCTGGATTGTGGTGAGGGAACAGAGAAAAAAGCTCATTTAGGACCTGCACTTACGAAGGGGGTAGGCAGCTGTATATCAGGGAGTAAACCTTCTGAGAATAAAAACAGCTGGAGCTTGTTAAGGTAATTACACAGGGGAAAGGATAATGTACTGGGAACTCCTCAGAAGAATCTGATTTGTGGTGAGGGCAGAGAGATAAAAGCTCATTTAGGAACGACATGAACATGCTGCGTAGGTAGCTGTTTATCAGTAAATATCTCCACTGAGATTAAGAAAAGCTGTAGCTTAATAAATTAAGTATTCCTGGTATGGATTATGTACTGGTAACTCCCCAAAAGAATCTGGATTGTGGTGAGGGAACAGAGAAAAAAGCTCATTTAGGACCTGCACTTACGAAGGGGGTAGGCAGCTGTATATCAGGGAGTAAACCTTCTGAGAATAAAAACAGCTGGAGCTTGTTAAGGTAATTACACAGGGGAAAGGATAATGTACTGGGAACTCCTCAGAAGAATCTGATTTGTGGTGAGGGCAGAGAGATAAAAGCTCATTTAGGAACGACATGAACATGCTGCGTAGGTAGCTGTTTATCAGTAAATATCTCCACTGAGATTAAGAAAAGCTGTAGCTTAATAAATTAAGTACTTCCTGGTATGGTTACTGTACTGGTAACTCCCCAAAGAATCTGGATTGTGGTGAGGGAACAGAGAAAAAAGCTCATTTAGGACCTGCACTTACGAAGGGCGTAGGCAGCTGTATATCAGGGAGTAAACCTTCTGAGAATAAAAACAGCTGGAGCTTGTTAAGGTAATTACACAGGGGAAAGGATAATGTACTGGGAACTCCTCAGAAGAATCTGATTTGTGGTGAGGGCAGAGAGATAAAAGCTCATTTAGGAACGACATGAACATGCTGCGTAGGTAGCTGTTTATCAGTAAATATCTCCACTGAGATTAAGAAAAGCAGTAGCTTAATAAATTAAGTACTTCCTGGTATGGTTACTGTACTGGTAACTCCCCAAAAGAATCTGGATTGTGGTGAGGGAACAGAGAAAAAAGCTCATTTAGGACCTGCACTTACGAAGGGGGTAGGCAGCTGTATATCAGGGAGTAAACCTTCTGAGAATAAAAACAGCTGGAGCTTGTTAAGGTAATTACACAGGGGAAAGGATAATGTACTGGGAACTCCTCAGAAGAATCTGATTTGTGGTGAGGGCAGAGAGATAAAAGCTCATTTAGGAACGACATGAACATGCTGCGTAGGTAGCTGTTTATCAGTAAAAATCTCCACTGAGATTAAGAAAAGCTGTAGCTTAATAAATTAAGTACTTCCTGGTATGGTTACTGTACTGGTAACTCCCCAAAAGAATCTGGATTGTGGGAGGGAACAGAGAAAAAAGCTCATTTAGGACCTGCACTTACGAAGGGGGTAGGCAGCTGTATATCAGGGAGTAAACCTTCTGAGAATAAAAACAGCTGGAGCTTGTTAAGGTAATCACACAGGGGAAAGGATAATGTACCGGGAACTCCTCAGAAGAATCTGATTTGTGGTGAGGGCAGAGAGATAAAAGCTCATTTAGGAACGACATGAACATGCTGCGTAGGTAGCTGTTTATCAGTAAATATCTCCACTGAGATTAAGAAAAGCAGTAGCTTAATAAATTAAGTACTTCCTGGTATGGTTACTGTACTGGTAACTCCCCAAAAGAATCTGGATTGTGGTGAGGGAACAGAGAAAAAAGCTCATTTAGGACCTGCACTTACGAAGGGGGGTAGGCAGCTGTATATCAGGGAGTAAACCTTCTGAGAATAAAAACAGCTGGAGCTTGTTAAGGTAATTACACAGGGGAAAGGATAATGTACTGGGAACTCCTCAGAAGAATCTGATTTGTGGTGAGGGCAGAGAGATAAAAGCTCATTTAGGAACGACATGAACATGCTGCGTAGGTAGCTGTTTATCAGTAAATATCTCCACTGAGATTCAGAAAAGCAGTAGCTTAATAAATTAAGTACTTCCTGGTATGGTTACTGTACTGGTAACTCCCCAAAAGAATCTGGATTGTGGGGAGGGAACAGAGAAAAAAGCTCATTTAGGACCTGCACTTAGGAAGGGGGTAGGCAACTGTATATCAGGGAGTAAACCTTCTGAGAATAAAAACAGCTGGAGCTTGTTAAGGTAATCACACAGGGGAAAGGATAATGTACTGGGAACTCCTCAGAAGAATCTGATTTGTGGTGAGGGCAGAGAGATAAAAGCTCATTTAGGAACGACATGAACATGCTGCGTAGGTAGATGTTTATCAGTAAATATCTCCACTGAGATTAAGAAAAGCAGTAGCTTAATAAATTAAGTACTTCCTGGTATGGTTACTGTACTGGTAACTCCCCAAAAGAATCTGGATTGTGGTGAGGGAACAGAGAAAAAAGCTCATTTAGGACCTGCACTTACGAAGGGGGGTAGGCAGCTGTATATCAGGGAGTAAACCTTCTGAGAATAAAAACAGCTGGAGCTTGTTAAGGTAATCACACAGGGGAAAGGATAATGTACTGGGAACTCCTCAGAAGAATCTGATTTGTGGTGAGGGCAGAGAGATAAAAGCTCATTTAGGAACGACATGAACATGCTGCGTAGGTAGCTGTTTATCAGTAAATATCTCCACTGAGATTAAGAAAAGCAGTAGCTCAATAAATTAAGTACTTCCTGGTATGGTTACTGTACAGGTAACTCCCCAAAAGAATCTGGATTGTGGTGAGGGAACAGAGAAAAAAGCTCATTTAGGACCTGCACTTACGAAGGGGTTAGGCAGCTGTATATCAGGGAGTAAACCTTCTGAGAATAAAAACAGCTGGAGCTTGTTAAGGTAATTACACAGGGGAAAGGATAATGTACTGGGAACTCCTCAGAAGAATCTGATTTGTGGTGAGGGCAGAGAGATAAAAGCTCATTTAGGAACGACATGAACATGCTGCGTAGGTAGCTGTTTATCAGTAAATATCTCCACTGAGATTCAGAAAAGCAGTAGCTTAATAAATTAAGTACTTCCTGGTATGGTTACTGTACTGGTAACTCCCCAAAAGAATCTGGATTGTGGTGAGGGAACAGAGAAAAAGCTCATTTAGGACCTGCACTTACGAAAGGGGGTAGGCAGCTGTATATCAGGGAGTAAACCTTCTGAGAATAAAAACAGCTGGAGCTTGTTAAGGTAATCACACAGGGGAAAGGATAATGTACTGGGAACTCCTCAGAAGAATCTGATTTGTGGTGAGGGCAGAGAGATAAAAGCTCATTTAGGAACGACATGAACATGCTGCGTAGGTAGGTGTTTATCAGTAAATATCTCCACTGAGATTAAGAAAAGCAGTAGCTTAATAAATGAAGTACTTCCTGGTATGCTTACTGTACTGGTAACTCCCCAAAAGAATCTGGATTGTGGTGAGGGAACAGAGAAAAAAGCTCATTTAGGACCTGCACTTACGAAGGGGGTAGGCAGCTGTATAACAGGGAGTAAACCTTCTGAGAATAAAAACAGCTGGAGCTTGTTAAGGTAATTACACAGGGGAAAGGATAATGTACTGGGAACTCTCAGAAGAATCTGATTTGTGGTGAGGGCAGAGACATAAAAGCTCATTTAAGAACGACATGAGCATGCTGCGTAGGTAGCTGTTTATCAGTAAATATCTCCACTGAGATTAAGAAAAGCAGTAGCTTAATAAATTAAGTACTTCCTGGTATGGTTACTGTACTGGTAACTCCCCAAAAGAATCTGGACTGTGGTGCGGGAACAGAGAAAAAAGCTCATTTAGGACCTGCACTTACGAAGGGGGTAGGCAGCTGTATATCAGGGAGTAAACCTTCTGAGAATAAAAACAGCTGGAGCTTGTTAAGGTAATCACACAGGGGAAAGGATAATGTACTGGGAACTCCTCAGAAGAATCTGATTTGTGGTGAGGGCAGAGAGATAAAAGCTCATTTAGGAACGACATGAACATGCTGCGTAGGTAGCTGTTTATCAGTAAATATCTCCACTGAGATTAAGAAAAGCAGTAGCTTAATAAATTAAGTACTTCCTGGTATGGTTACTGTACTGGTAACTCCCCAAAAGAATCTGGATTGTGGTGAGGGAACAGAGAAAAAAGCTCATTTAGGACCTGCACTTACGAAGGGGTTAGGCAGCTGTATATCAGGGAGTAAACCTTCTGAGAATAAAAACAGCTGGAGCTTGTTAAGGTAATTACACAGGGGAAAGGATAATGTACTGGGAACTCCTCAGAAGAATCTGATTTGTGGTGAGGGCAGAGAGATAAAAGCTCATTTAGGAACGACATGAACATGCTGCGTAGGTAGCTGTTTATCAGTAAATATCTCCACTGAGATTCAGAAAAGCAGTAGCTTAATAAATTAAGTACTTCCTGGTATGGTTACTGTACTGGTAACTCCCCAAAAGAATCTGGATTGTGGTGAGGGAACAGAGAAAAAAGCTCATTTAGGACCTGCACTTACGAAGGGGGTAGGCAGCTGTATATCAGGGAGTAAACCTTCTGAGAATAAAAACAGCTGGAGCTTGTTAAGGTAATCACACAAGGGGAAAGGATAATGTACTGGGAACTCCTCAGAAGAATCTGATTTGTGGTGAGGGCAGAGAGATAAAAGCTCATTTAGGAACGACATGAACATGCTGCGTAGGTAGGTGTTTATCAGTAAATATCTCCACTGAGATTAAGAAAAGCAGTAGCTTAATAAATGAAGTACTTCCTGGTATGCTTACTGTACTGGTAACTCCCCAAAAGAATCTGGATTGTGGTGAGGGAACAGAGAAAAAAGCTCATTTAGGACCTGCACTTACGAAGGGGGGTAGGCAGCTGTATAACAGGGAGTAAACCTTCTGAGAATAAAACAGCTGGAGCTTGTTAAGGTAATTACACAGGGGAAAGGATAATGTACTGGGAACTCCTCAGAAGAATCTGATTTGTGGTGAGGGCAGAGACATAAAAGCTCATTTAAGAACGACATGAGCATGCTGCGTAGGTAGCTGTTTTCAGTAAATATCTCCACTGAGATTAAGAAAAGCAGTAGCTTAATAAATTAAGTACTTCCTGGTATGGTTACTGTACTGGTAACTCCCCAAAAGAATCTGGACTGTGGTGCGGGAACAGAGAAAAAAGCTCATTTAGGACCTGCACTTACGAAGGGGGTAGGCCAGCTGTATATCAGGGAGTAAACCTTCTGAGAATAAAAACAGCTGGAGCTTGTTAAGGTAATCACACAGGGGAAAGGATAATGTACTGGGAACTCTCAGAAGAATCTGATTTGTGGTGAGGGCAGAGAGATAAAAGCTCATTAGGAACGACATGAACATGCTGCGTAGGTAGCTGTTTATCAGTAAATATCTCCACTGAGATTAAGAAAAGCAGTAGCTTAATAAATTAAGTACTTCCTGGTATGGTTACTGTACTGGTAACTCCCCAAAAGAATCTGGATTGTGGTGAGGGAACAGAGAAAAAAGCTCATTTAGGACCTGCACTTACGAAGGGGGTAGGCAGCTGTATATCAGGGAGTAAACCTTCTGAGAATAAAAACAGCTGGAGCTTGTTAAGGTAATTACACAGGGGAAAGGATAATGTACTGGGAACTCCTCAGAAGAATCTGATTTGTGGTGAGGGCAGAGAGATAAAAGCTCAATTAGGAACGACATGAACATGCTTCGTAGGTAGCTGTTTATCAGTATATATCTCCACTGAGATTAAGAAAAGCAGTAGCTTAATAAATTAAGTACTTCCTGGTATGGTTACTGTACTGGTAACTCCCCAAAGGAATCTGGATTGTGGTGAGGGAACAGAGAAAAAAGCTCATTTAGGACCTGCACTTACGAAGGGGGTAGGCAGCTGTATATCAGGGAGTAAACCTTCTGAGAATAAAAACAGCTGGAGCTTGTTAAGGTAATTACACAGGGGAAAGGATAATGTACTGGGAACTCCTCAGAAGAATCTGATTTGTGGTGAGGGCAGAGAGATAAAAGCTCATTTAGGAACGACATGAACATGCTGCGTAGGTAGCTGTTTATCAGTAATATCTCCACTGAGATTAAGAAAAGCAGTAGCTCAATAAATTAAGTACTTCCTGGTATGGTTACTGTACAGGTAACTCCCCAAAAGAATCTGGATTGTGGTGAGGGAACAGAGAAAAAAGCTCATTTAGGACCTGCACTTACGAAGGGGTTAGGCAGCTGTATATCAGGGAGTAAACCTTCTGAGAATAAAAACAGCTGGAGCTTGTTAAGGTAATTACACAGGGGAAAGGATAATGTACTGGGAACTCCTCAGAAGAATCTGATTTGTGGTGAGGGCAGAGAGATAAAAGCTCATTTAGGAACGACATGAACATGCTGCGTAGGTAGCTGTTTATCAGTAAATATCTCCACTGAGATTCAGAAAAGCAGTAGCTTAATAAATTAAGTACTTCCTGGTATGGTTACCTGTACTGGTAACTCCCCAAAAGAATCTGGATTGTGGTGAGGGAACAGAGAAAAAAGCTCATTTAGGACCTGCACTTACGAAGGGGGTAGGCAGCTGTATATCAGGGAGTAAACCTTCTGAGAATAAAAACAGCTGGAGCTTGTTAAGGTAATCACACAGGGGAAAGGATAATGTACTGGGAACTCCTCAGAAGAATCTGATTTGTGGTGAGGGCAGAGAGATAAAAGCTCATTTAGGAACGACATGAACATGCTGCGTAGGTAGCTGTTTATCAGTAAATATCTCCACTGAGATTAAGAAAAGCAGTAGCTTAATAAATTAAGTACTTCCTGGTATGGTTACTGTACTGGTAACTCCCCAAAAGAATCTGGATTGTGGTGAGGGAACAGAGAAAAAAGCTCATTTAGGACCTGCACTTACGAAGGGGGTAGGCAGCTGTATATCAGGGAGTAAACCTTCTGAGAATAAAAACAGCTGGAGCTTGTTAAGGTAATTACACAGGGGAAAGGATAATGTACTGGGAACTCCTCAGAAGAATCTGATTTGTGGTCAGGGCAGAGAGATAAAAGCTCATTTAGGAACGACATGAACATGCTGCGTAGATAGCTGTTTATCAGTAAATATCTCCACTGAGATTGAGAAAAGCAGTAGCTTAATAAATTAAGTACTTCCTGGTATGGTTACTGTACTGGTAACTCCCCAAAAGAATCTGGATTGTGGTGAGGGGAACAGAGAAAAAAAAGCTCATTTAGGACCTGCACTTACGAAGGGTGTAGGCAGCTGTATATCAGGGAGTAAACCTTCTGAGAATAAAAACAGCTGGAGCTTGTTAAGGTAATTACACAGGGGAAAGGATAATGTACTGGGAACTCCTCAGAAGAATCTGATTTGTGGTGAGGGCAGAGAGATAAAAGCTCATTTAGGAACGACATGAACATGCTGCGTAGGTAGCTGTTTATCAGTAAATATCTCCACTGAGATTCAGAAAAGCAGTAGCTTAATAAATTAAGTACTTCCTGGTATGGTTACTGTACTGGTAACTCCCCAAAAGAATCTGGATTGTGGGGAGGGAACAGAGAAAAAAGCTCATTTAGGACCTGCACTTACGAAGGGGGTAGGCCGCTGTATATCAGGGGAGTAAACCTTCTGAGAATAAAAACAGCTGGAGCTTGTTAAGGTAATTACACAGGGGAAAGGATAATGTACTGGGAAATCCTCAGAAGAATCTGATTTGTGGTGAGGGCAGAGAGATAAAAGCTCATTTAGGAACGACATGAACATGCTGCGTAGGTAGCTGTTAATCAGTAAATCTCTCCACTGAGATTCAGAAAAGCAGTAGCTTAATAAATTAAGTACTTCCTGGTATGGTTACTGTACTGGTAACTCCCCAAAAGAATCTGGATTGTGGTGAGGGAACAGAGAAAAAAGCTCATTTAGGACCTGCACTTACGAAGGGGGTAGGCAGCTGTATATCAGGGAGTAAACCTTCTGAGAATAAAAACAGCTGGAGCTTGTTAAGGTAATTACACAGGGGAAAGGATAATGTACTGGGAACTCCTCAGAAGAATCTGATTTGTGGTGAGGGGAGAGAGATCAAAGCTCATTTAGGAACGACATGAACATGCTGCGTAGGTAGCTGTTTATCAGTAAATATCTCCACTGAGATTAAGAAAAGCAGTAGCATAATAAATTAAGTACTTCCTGCTATGGTTACTGTACTGGTAACTCCCCAAAAGAATCTGGATTGTGGTGAGGGAACAGAGAAAAAAGCTCATTTAGGACCTGCACTTACGAAGGGGGTAGGCAGCTGTATATCAGGGAGTAAACCTTCTGAGAATAAAAACAGCTGGAGCTTGTTAAGGTAATTACACAGGGGAAAGGATAATGTACTGGGAACTCCTCAGAAGAATCTGATTTGTGGTGAGGGCAGAGAGATAAAAGCTCATTTAGGGAACGACATGAACATGCTGCGTAGGTAGCTGTTTATCAGTAAATATCTCCACTGAGATTAAGAAAAGCAGTAGCTTAATAAATTAAATACTTCCTGGTATGGTTACTGTACTGGTAACTCCCCAAATGAATCTGGATTGTGGTGAGGGAACAGAGAAAAAAGCTCATTTAGGACCTGCACTTACGAAGGGGATAGGCAGCTGTATATCAGGGAGTAAACCTTCTGAGAATAAAAACAGCTGGAGCTTGTTAAGGTAATTACACAGGGGAAAGGATAATGTACTGGGAACTCCTCAGAAGAAGCTGATTTGTGGTGAGGGCAGAGAGATAAAAGCTCATTTAGGAACGACATGAACATGCTGCGTAGGTAGCTGTTTATCAGTAAATATCTCCACTGAGATTAAGAAAAGCAGTAGCTTAATAAATTAAGTACTTCCTGGTATGGTTACTGTACTGGTAACTCCACAAAAGAATCTGGATTGTGGTGAGGGAACAGAGAAAAAAGCTCATTTAGAACCTGCACTTACTAAGGGGGTAGGCAGCTGCATATCAGGGAGTAAACCTTCTGAGAATAAAAACAGCTGGAGCTTGTTAAGGTAATTACACAGGGGAAAGGATAATGTACTGGGAACTCCTCAGAAGAATCTGATTTGTGGTGAGGGCAGAGAGATAAAAGCTCATTTAGGAACGACATGAACATGCTGCGTAGGTAGCTGTTTATCAGTAAATATCTCCACTGAGATTAAGAAAAGCAGTAGCTTAATAAATTAAGTACTTCCTGGTATGGTTACTGTACTGGTAACTCCCCAAAAGAATCTGGATTGTGGTGAGGGAACAGAGGAAAAAGCTCATTTAGGACCTGCACTTACGAAGGGGGTAGGCAGCTGTATATCAGGGAGTAAACCTTCTGAGAATAAAAACTGCTGGAGCTTGTTAAGGTAATTACACAGGGGAAAGGATAATGTACTGGGAACTCCTCAAAAGAATCTGATTTGTGGTGAGGGCAGAGAGATAAAAGCTCATTTAGGAACGACATGAACATGCTGCGTAGGTAGCTGTTTATCAGTAAATATCTCCACTGAGATTGACAAAAGCAGTAGCTTAATAAATTAAGTACTTCCTGGTATGGTTACTGTACTGGTAACTCCCCAAAAGAATCTGGATTGTGGTGAGGGAACAGAGAAAAAAGCTCATTTAGGTCCTGCACTTACGAAGGGGGTAGGCAGCTGTATATCAGGGAGTAAACCTTCTGAGAATAAAAACAGCTGGAGCTTGTTAAGGTAATTACACAGGGGAAAGGATAATGTACTGGGAACTCCTCAGAAGAATCTGATTTGTGGTTAGGGCAGAGAGATAAAAGCTCATTTAGGAACGACATGAACATGCTGCGTAGGTAGCTGTTTATCAGTAAATATCTCCACTGAGATTCAGAAAAGCAGTAGCTTAATAAATTAAGTACTTCCTGGTATGGTTACTGTACTGGTAACTCCCCAAAAGAATCTGGATTGTGGTGAGGGAACAGAGAAAAAAGCTCATTTAGGACCTGCACTTACGAAGGGGGTAGGGAGCTGTATATCAGGGAGTAAACCTTCTGAGAATAAAAACAGCTGGAGCTTGTTAAGGTAATCACACAGGGGAAAGTATAATGTACTGGGAACTCCTCAGAAGAATCTGATTTGTGGTGAGGGCAGAGAGATAAAAGCTCATTTAGGAACGACATGAACATGCTGCGTAGGTAGCTGTTTATCAGTAAATATGTCCACTGAGATTAAGAAAAACAGTAGCTTAATAAATTAAGTACTTCCTGGTATGGTTACTGTACTGGTAACTCCCCAAAGGAATCTGGATTGTGGTGAGGGAACAGAGAAAAAAGCTCATTTAGGACCTGCACTTACGAAGGGGGGTAGGCAGCTGTATATCAGGGAGTAAACCTTCTGAGAATAAAAACAGCTGGAGCTTGTTAAGGTAATTACACAGGGGAAAGGATAATGTACTGGGAACTCCTCAGAAGAATCTGATTTGTGGTGAGGGCAGAGAGATAAAAGCTCATTTAGGAACGACATGAACATGCTGCGTAGGTAGCTGTTTATCAGTAAATATCTCCACTGAGATTAAGAAAAGCAGTAGCTGAATAAATTAAGTACTTCCTGGTATGGTTACTGTACTGGTAACTCCCCAAAAGAATCTGGATTGTGGTGAGGGAACAGAGAAAAAAGCTCATTTAGGACCTGCACTTACGAAGGGGGTAGGCAACTGTATATCAGGGAGTAAACCATCTGAGAATAAAAACAGCTGGAGCTTGTTAAGGTAATTACACAGGGGAAAGGATAATGTACTGGGAACTCCTCAGAAGAATCTGATTTGTGGTGAGGGCAGAGAGATAAAAGCTCATTTAGGAACGACATGAACATGCTGCGTAGGTAGCTGTTTATCAGTAAATATCTCCACTGAGATTAAGAAAAGCTGTAGCTTAATAAATTAAGTACTTCCTGGTATGGTTACTGTACTGGTAACTCCCCAAAAGAATCTGGATTGTGGTGAGGGAACAGAGAAAAAAGCTCATTTAGGACCTGCACTTACGAAGGGGGTAGGCAGCTGTATATCAGGGAGTAAACCTTCTGAGAATAAAAACAGCTGGAGCTTGTTAAGGTAATTACACAGGGGAAAGGATAATGTACTGGGAACTGCTCAGAAGAATCTGATTTGTGGTGAGGGGCAGAGAGATAAAAGCTCATTTAGGAACGACATGAACATGCTGCGTAGGTAGCTGTTTATCAGTAAATATCTCCACTGAGATTAAGAAAAGCAGTAGCTTAATAAATTAAATACTTCCTGGTATGGTTACTGTACTGGTAACTCCCCAAATGAATCTGGATTGTGGTGAGGGAACAGAGAAAAAAGCTCATTTAGGACCTGCACTTACGAAGGGGATAGGCAGCTGTATATCAGGGAGTAAACCTTCTGAGAATAAAAACAGCTGGAGCTTGTTAAGGTAATTACACAGGGGAAAAGATAATGTACTGGGAAACTCCTCAGAAGAAGCTGATTTGTGGTGAGGGCAGAGAGATAAAAGCTCATTTAGGAACGACATGAACATGCTGCGTAGGTAGCTGTTTATCAGTAAATATCTCCACTGAGATTAAGAAAAGCTGTAGCTTAATAAATTAAGTACTTCCTGGTATGGTTACTGTACTGGTAACTCCCCAAAAGAATCTGGATTGTGGTGAGGGAACAGAGAAAAAAGCTCATTTAGGACCTGCACTTACGAAGGGGGTAGGCAGCTGTATATCAGGGAGTAAACCTTCTGAGAATAAAAACAGCTGGAGCTTGTTAAGGTAATTACACAGGGGAAAGGATAATGTACTGGGAACTCCTCAGAAGAATCTGATTTGTGGTGAGGGCAGAGAGATAAAAAGCTCATTTAGGAACGACATGAACATGCTGCGTAGGTAGCTGTTTATCAGTAAATATCTCCACTGAGATTCAGAAAAGCAGTAGCTTAATAAATTAAGTACTTCCTGGTATGGTTACTGTACTGGTAACTCCCCAAAAGAATCTGGATTGTGGTGAGGGAACAGAGAAAAAAGCTCATTTAGGACCTGCACTTACGAAGGGGGTAGGCAGCTGTATATCAGGGAGTAAACCTTCTGAGAATAAAAACAGCTGGAGCTTGTTAAGGTAATCACACAGGGGAAAGGATAATGTACTGGGAACTCCTCAGAAGAATCTGATTTGTGGTGAGGGCAGAGAGATAAAAGCTCATTTAGGAACGACATGAACATGCTGCGTAGGTAGCTGTTTATCAGTAAATATCTCCACTGAGATTGAGAAAAGCAGTAGCTTAATAAATTAAGTACTTCCTGGTATGGTAGTGTACTGGTAACTCCCCAAAAGAATCTGGGATTGTGGTGAGGGAACAGAGAAAAAAAGCTCATTTAGGACCTGCACTTACGAAGGGTGTAGGCAGCTGTATATCAGGGAGTAAACCTTCTGAGAATAAAAACAGCTGGAGCTTGTTAAGGTAATTACACAGGGGAAAGGATAATGTACTGGGAACTCCTCAGAAGAATCTGATTTGTGGTGAGGGCAGAGAGATAAAAGATCATTTAGGAACGACATGAACATGCTGTGTAGGTAGCTGTTTATCAGTAAATATCTCCAGTGAGATTAAGAAAAGCAGTAGCTTAATAAATTAAGTACTTCCTGGTATGGTTACTGTACTGGTAACTCCCCAAAAGAATCTGGATTGTGGTGAGGGAACAGAGAAAAAAAGCTCATTTAGGACCTGCACTTACGAAGGGGGTAGGCAGCTGTATATCAGGGAGTAAACCTTCTGAGAATAAAAACAGCTGGAGCTTGTTAAGGTAATTACACAGGGGAAAGGATAATGTACTGGGAACTCCTCAGAAGAATCTGATTTGTGGTGAGGGCAGAGAGATAAAAGCTCATTTAGGAACGACATGAACATGCTGCGTAGGTAGCTGTTTATCAGTAAATATCTCCACTGAGATTAAGAAAAGCAGTAGCTTAATAAATTAAGTACTTCCTGGTATGGTTACTGTACTGGTAACTCCCCAAAACAATCTGGATTGTGGTGAGGGAACAGAGAAAAAAGCTCATTTAGGACCTGCACTTACGAAGGGGGTAGGCAGCTGTATATCAGAGAGTAAACCTTCTGAGAATAAAAACAGCTGGAGCTTGTTAAGGTAATTACACAGGGGGAAAGGATAATGTACTGGGAAGTCCTCAGAAGAATCTGATTTGTGGTGAGGGCAGAGAGATAAAAGCTCATTTAGGAACGACATGAACATGCTGCGTAGGTAGCTGTTTATCAGTAAATATCTCCACTGAGATTAAGAAAAGCAGTAGCTCAATAAATTAAGTACTTCCTGGTATGGTTACTGTACTGGTAACTCCCCAAAAGAATCTGGATTGTGGTGAGGGAACAGAGAAAAAAGCTCATTTAGGACCTGCACTACGAAGGGGGTAGGCAGCTGTATATCAGGGAGTAAACCTTCTGAGAATAAAAACAGCTGGAGCTTGTTAAGGTAATTACACAGGGGAAAGGATAATGTACTGGGAACTCCTCAGAAGAATCTGATTTGTGGTGAGGGCAGAGAGATAAAAGCTCATTTAGGAACGACATGAACATGCTGCGTAGGTAGCTGTTTATCAGTAAATATCTCCACTGAGATTAAGAAA